>NW_023413594.1:0-33304 GCF_903995425.1 Onychomys torridus | reverse complement strand
TCAGACGAAATTATAGCTGCTACAAAAATACTTGAAGGTGGTGGGGTGGGACTTATTGAAGCTTGGTGCCAGAAGAGAGAGTACTGGGGCAACCAGTTGGACAATAGAGTTTCTATCCTGTCTGGCCTTCCTCTGCTCCTAATACTATGAGGGCTGGAGTTCAAGATTAAACTCTGTAAGCCCGATATAGGATTGTGTTTGTCCTTGGATGACCAGCATCCTGAGAATCAGCTGTGTGCAGGAATGCAGGGTCTTTGTTCCTTCTTACACATAACACTTGCCACATATAGAAATGTATCCCAGTGAGACCTGTTGTTCTCTCAGACAACAGCCACATTGAAATTTTAGTCCCTGCTCCAGCACATTACTCCTTGGTTTTCCCCAAGTTGTGGAAATGTTCAGAAAGAGATATTTTAGGGACAAAATATTAAGGTTAGTTTTTAAATTTAAAAATAGAAACATTGAGAATTTCTCATGCACTGACTCTATTCACATCATTTTCATTCTCCCTCCTTCTCCTCCTTCTCCTCTGGTGTCCCCCTCCCCATTTCCCTTCAAATTCACAAACTCTTATTTTTAAAATAGTGTTGTGATACATACACATGTATGTTTGTATGTATGTATGTGTATATGAATATATGCATATATGAATGTGTGAATGTATATATATATGTGAATGATGTATGAATGTATTATATATATGTGTGTATGTTCATATGTACATATGTACTGCCTGGTGACTCCATTTAGTTTTGTTTGTATGCATTTGTATTAAATGTTGTTCACTTGGGATTGAATATGCAGGTTCTCCCATTCTCCTCAGACACAGTTGCCTGGACCTCTTTGTCTAGTGTGGAGCCTGGAGAAGTTTTCTCCATTCCCATTGGTATGTCATGTTGTAATTGTACAGGTCTTGCTGAGGCAACCCTACTTCTGAGATTTTGTGGGTGCATCTTCCCTGTCACATAGAGAGAAGATAACCCCTTGGAGTGGATGTTCTGGTCCTCTACTCTTACCATCTTGGGTACCCTCTTGTGTAATGATTCCTGAGTTTTAGGAATAGGTGTTGCATTGCAGGTGCATCAGCTGTGGGTGAGAACCCCATGGTCTTTTGTTCTCTGTATTTTGACTAGCTTCTTCTAGGCAGGCACTCACTAAACAAGAAGAGTGCAAATGTGTGCATCTCACCAAGTTGCTTGCTGCATTGTGCTAGCTTGCTCTGTACTCCGCACAAAGGAAGCGACACCAGTAGTTTAGATGGATGCTCAAAAGACCCAATCACAATACAGGATAGGTGCTTTCATCTAGGGGAGGGAGGCCCAGTGGTCTGCGCTTACCCAGGACACAAGGAACACACACTGTCTTCAGATAAGTGCTTCTTGCCTTGCCTCAAGCAGGGGCACAGCCTGAGCCAGGACCTGATGCTGGGGCACCACACGTCTGGGACCTTGACCATAAGGATGGAGGTAGGATGACTTCATCTTTTTTTGCTCTTTTTGAGCATTCACTAAAGGATATTTTAGATAAAACACAAATAATAAAAAATTGACATTTTTATGCATCAGTAACCTACACTTTTGCTCCATCGAGTCTTGGGCAAAACATTCCCAGCCCCACTTTCTCCTGTTCTCACTGATATAACCAGGGTGGAGGTGCTGCCAGAGTGAATTTTATTGAGATATATGCTAGTCTAAGTCAAACCAGGTGTCTGAGACTTTTTCTCTGGGCCTCAAAGGGCAATTGACATTCAATGTGCACAATCTGTGCTGCTATAAGATTAAGTATGTATTCAATAAGACATGTGTTTTACATGTGTTTACATGTTTGTATATAAATAGATATCATGTGTCACATTAGAACACTGATCAGTTTGGGTGGTGTTTTCAATGCCTTTTGATTTTACACAGTTTGATTTATTTAAAAAAAATTAAGAATCCTTCAGTGAAGTCAATTGTATTCCCCTTGTTTCCCCTGTAAGTAATAGCTAATGGTAACATAGTATAGTCATCACAAATAATTACCCAATATGTGTAAAATATATAATTTTAGATAAAGATATGATTCTTTGTGGATTTTCAGACATTATCGTTGTTAATTTTTGTTCTCTTCCTTCTCTAATTTATATCCTTTCCTCTTCCTAATGTAAGCTCCTCCCCCAGTCTGCTTTCTTTCTTCAAAGCCCTTGTATTACATTGTTCACATTTCTAGTGCTCCCATTATGGCTCCTTTTGTTTTCCTCCTGGATTCCATGTTTACTACAGATTCTCACTTCTTAATAAGAGCACCCAGATCTTATAACTGGAACACTGGAGACTTAGAGTCGTGAAAGGGAAAGAGTTTGTTTTATGAACTTCTTAAGTTGAGCATCAGCCTAGAATGTGGTGATGCCTTGGCCAAGTGCAAAGAACAGTCTGTAAACTGAATGAATGGCCCTTTCTCCCTTTTTTGAATACCCAGCAGGGTAAACTCTTACATGAAACTTAGGTCTCATCTCTTTCTGTTGCTTATATTTGCCTTTTTCTTAACAGAACCTGATAGTTTGTAAAGAAGTTTATTTCATACTGTGCACACAGAGTAGAAACTGAGAGATTCTTAGAGGAGGAAATGGGGTACAGGGACATAGTGCAGTTGCCAAAGGAATTGGCAGTTAGTAAATGTCCTTCTTCACTATTTGGCCATGATATCTGTTACAGAAATCTTCACCTTTGCAGCAAAAGGTAGATACCTTCAAGTATCCAAAATACATGTTTTCAGCAATACATCCCTCAGAACAGTCCAATTCAGTGTGATTGTGGACCCATCGACCTAGAAGATAAAAGCATTTATACTTAGTGACCCAAACAACACTTGACATCAGCGCAGGAACATATACACCTCTTAGTAAGGATGTCTTCAAGTAGCTCAAATACATTACCTGTTTGTGAGAATATGAAGAAATTTCTGGTTCTGCATCCAGGGCTGTATTGTGTAGTGCAGTTGCTCTTGCCTACCAAACAGTATCCTCTTTTAAAAGACTTGCAGACCATGCACAATGTGGCTTGAACTAGGCAAAGCAGATGTAAAGGTTGAACAAAGACTTGAAGTGCCTACAAATGCTCAAGGATTAAGAAATTCAGAGACAAAGCATAACTCTTAGTAATTTTCCTAGTACAACCTCTGGTCCTGATGTATTGCATCAGACTGGGTCCATGGCTTCCTTAAGAAGCTGAGGGTTTGACACCACATTTTTGATTGCATATGAAATGAAGTGATAGGTAATCTGTATACAGCACTGTTGTGCAACAAAGTATAAATGTATCAATGCAAACTAACCTGGCACCTAAAGTTCTTTTTTAAATGCATGAGAATATTAATAACAACATCATGGGACTAGTGCAAAAATATTCCTGCAAATCAGGAATAGAATAAAGGGCCCAGATATACAGCCATGTAACCAGAAGCACTTGAGTTTTGACAAAGGTGCCAAAAAGACACATTAGAGACAAGACAGAATCTTCAACAAATGCTGCTGAGAAAACCAGATACCTTCATGTAGAAGAATGAGCTAGATCATTTTCCCTCACCTTGCACAGACATCAACTCCAAAATGATTAAAGACTTCAGTATGAAACTGAACCTGCTAGAGGAAAAGGTAGGAAGTACACTCCAAGGACCAGGCACAAGTGAGGGCTCCCCGAACTGGACTCCTGTTGCCCTAGGGATTTTGGGCAATAATGTCAATAATCCACAAATGGGATCGTAAGTCCAGCAAGATGGAAAGATGGGGAATTATGGCAACAGGGAGAAAACGGAGAGAAGACAGGGATAATTTCATCTCCCATGATCTGAACTGATTGGACCCCAAGAAAGGCAGTGAGTTCAGACTCCACCAATACAGACTTATGGCCACCGACACACTGTGTTTCCCAAAGGCATCTTATCAAAGTTAATGAGCAGATTGTGTTCACTTAGCACTAGACAATACATTCCAAGAGACACCTCAATCAAGGGTGTTAAGGACAGTAATTAGGTTGTACTTACTTAGGGTGATGATGACATATATCCAGGACTTCCTTGTGTACCTTCCCCTTTTTTCTTGATCTTAATGGTGCCCCCCATAAACCTTCCAACTTTGTTCACTGAGAAAAAATCTTAACTTTATTATGAATTATATTGGGCAATGTTACAAAGAAGGGAGGCAGTTTCTTAGCATGATTAGAGATGTAACTGCTCATTGCTGCTTTATTCACAATTGCTGTAAATTAGAACCAGCCTAGCTGTCCATAAATTAATGAATGACTGACAATGTGCTTTAAATGCACAATGGATTTCATTCATTTGCAAAGATAAGGGGAATTTACAGAAAAATGGGGATTAAACTAAAAAGATGTTGTAATGATCGGAGTGACTCAGCTCCAGGAAAACATACAAGACATGTTCCCTCCATTATGTCAATCCTAGCTTTGGATTATTAGATTTAGAATCTCCGGTGTTTGTAGAGGGCAGAGAAACTAGGAAGGGAACACTGGGTGATGTGTTCCTTAGAGGGGAGATGGGAATAGAAGAACATATGTGACATGAGTGTAGCGGAAGAAATTCTGGGCTTGGAGATGTTTAAACAGACTGGAGCAGAGGGATAGGGGAGAGGGTTAACCAGAACTAACAATACATGAATAAATTCTTATGGAAACCCACTATTTTGTGAGCAAATTAAAAAGATAATTAAAATGGAAACTCATTACTTTTTAGGCTAATTAAAAATACAATTTTAAAAAGGAATTTAAACAAAAGTACAATGCATGAGTGGATAATGCTTTCTAGAGGAGATGGGTTGTCAAAAAAGAAAATCTCAATGCTAGGTGTGAGGAAACTTCCTATGAGTTATTGGTTAAGAAGATTCCCAGAGGTTCCCAAAACAACACAGGCCATTGCTGTCAGTCTTGGTTCCATATCAGAACTGGATGGGAAGACCTTATTGCCAAAGATACAATATGTTTTAGTTGTAGGACATAAAGAAACCAAACTGGAACTGGCCTGAAAACTTGCTTCATGGTGACTAATGTTCATGGTGCCAGAAATGCTCTGCAGGCTTCTGGGGGATAATATTCATCTGTTTTACCTACTGGTAAACTCTATAGGCTACAATACTGACATGTCAGGCAGATGTGCTCAATGGTGCAATAGAGCAATTAAGGTTATGTGGCTAACCATCTGCTTTTGATTAGTTCTAAATATTGTTTCAGTGCAGGTAACTTCATGCCTGGTACTGTAAATCCAGACAATATCCCATGTCTCAAAGGGTCATAGGTCTTAACGGAGAACCTACTACTATTTTGTTTTGTTTTGTTTTGTTTTGTTTGCTAAATGGAGTTGTCAAACTACTCTGTCAATATTTATGTATATAGCCAACGATTAGCATTGCCCTTGACCTTGACCAGAGAAGCTTTCCTCTGTAGCGGTTGGTGGCTAATGCAGAGACTTGTAGCTGATTGAAGTGCTAAGAGTAAGTGAGTATTGAGAGCTCTGCCCTGAATGGGATGTCTCCATCACCACTCCCACAGTATTCAGGGAGCACTGTGGAAGAGGAGGTAAAGGATTGTAAGAGTTGGAGGATGGGGAGGAGTACTGTGAAACACAGTCTCCTGGAGATGGCATGGTCAGTAACGACTCAAGAGCTCTCAGCAGCTGGGTGTACTGGCCTAAGACCTGCACAGTATCAGGCAACTCCACATTCCATCATGTACTGGGAAGGGATTATAGGTCTCATGTCTCCCTGAGGAACTATTGGTTGTTAACATGCTACAAGGGAGGGAGCTGTTTTTCTCAAGTAATGTAGCTAATACTGTCTATGCTCTGGCAAATAACCCAATACCCATGCTCATGCAAGTGAACCAAATTAAATTCAGTGGTTTATAAGAAAAAAGAGGTGAGGACCTGTTGTGGAGAAGTGCTCTAGAGGGAGTGGAAAGGCAACAAAAGTAATGGGATATGGTAAAAATAAAATAAATCAAAGATCAAAAATGAAACGTATGTGTAACCTGAGATGACTCAGCAGGTACCCGCTGTCAAGTCTGGTGACCTGGGTTCAATCCCTGGGAACCACTTGGAAAAGCAACAGTTGACTCCAAGACATTGTCCCCTCATCTCCACAGGAATGCTATGGCATGTGCTAGTGTGTACATGTACATGGACACACACACACACACACACACACACACACACACACACACACACAACCTCACATAAATAAATGTATTAAAAAATAAAATACATGAAGAATATGTACTGTCCTGGCACCAAAGAAATGAGGCAAGCTCACAGCATTTCATAGCATACAACCTCTGTCCAGAGGCATCTGATTATCAGATCTACTGATCAAAACAATGCACTTGATATGGAAAATTGGCTTATGATAAGCTCTGCAGTGGCCTCTTCTCAACAGATGACTGTGCTATGCAGCTTCCACAGACAGTCTTAAGCTGTTGGTCATGGATGGAGACTCAAAGACATAGATGTAAAAGGACATACAATGAGGAACTATTTCTTCATGCCTGGTACTATAAATCCCATACAATCTCATTCACCCATAGGCAGTAACTGTCCCCACTCTGTGAGAGACTGACCTCTTACTCCAGCAAGAGCAGGGTGGAGTCAACACAAAGATGACCCAGTTGTTTGGGTCAGCTTGTCCTAGAATCCTGACCTTGACCTCTCTCTGCTCTCACACACTACTATCCCAGGCATTCAGGCCATCATCCCAGGTCTACTCCCAGCCATCTCCAGGCCCTGTCCTCACCCCCATTTCAGCATCTGGGGACTCACTCTCACCTTGGAAGAACAAAAGAGAAAAAGCCCCCAGCATTAGGAGAAGGAGCATGAACTTGGCCATCTCAGTCTGGGCTGGCAGGGGACACAGCAGAGCAGCTGGCAGCAAGTACCCAGGGTAGATGAGAGCAGGCTGCAGTCTGCTCTGAGCTGCTCCCAGGATGTGGGCAAGAGCTTCCTTCCACACCTGCCAGTGGGTGTTTTGGCGGTGCCCAGGCTCAGGAAAGCATCCCACAGAACCAACTCCTGCAGAGCTCCACAGGGTAAAGGATGTGCCTGGATCCCTCTCATATTCCTTCATGGGTGAAGCTAGGATTGTTCACTTCCCAAGTGAGATTCCCTAAGGTTGAGTTCAGAGCAGGACCACAGACTTTTTATTCCTATCCAGTCTTGGCAATGGTGAGGTAGCTACAACAACAGAACCTTATTCAGTAAGTTCTATAAACCAAGATGTGCACCCATAGCCATTATGTCTCATTTAAAGGAGATCATCAGTACTATATAGAGGACCATAGTAGTAACATAGCCAATGGCATCTGGATAACATATGTGAAAGGGACATTGTAGATTTTTGGATTGTTTTACAAAGTACAAAACAATTTCTCATCATGTAAAGCCTTAGCTACCTAGTTTGTAATTATCTTTATAAGCCAAGTAGGATTTTCCCAAACACAGAATGCACCTAAAATACTCAGAATTTCCTCACTTTTCCTTATACACCTGGCCCGTGTATGGCACACAGGGCACAAAATACAAAACAGTATTCTAATTTTTAAAATTATATTTCTACTGATATTCTCTAAGGTATCTTTGATTATATCATCATGCTTAAAAAGAACCAACCCCACCCTGCTCTCCCCCAACCCCTAGATACTCAGCGTGCCAGCACATCAAGCCAGGGCAAGAAAAAAGAGTACTGGGCAAGTTCACCAGCTGAGCATCCCAGGTGGCAGAAGATGTCTTATTCTCCCTCTGCCACCTTCCTTGCACATGATTCCTTCATGACGTAGCCCTTCAGAGAGACTCACTTTGCATAGTTCATGAAGAGTGAGAAGATCAGGTACCCAGTTTTCATTAATGACTAAACGAAGGATAAAAGAATGGATGGATGGATGGATGGATGGATGGATGGATGGATGGATGGATGGAGGGATGGAGGGATGATGAGTGGATGGATTGATAATGAATGGGTGGATGGATAGAAGAACTGAATGGTGGTCTGTGTGTAGAAAGCAATGACTGGAGACTGACAGCCAGGATCACAGATGTACCACATTCTGAGAGCCTGGTGCACTTCATGCTTTACAAGTATGACTAGTATATATGAGAGCTCCTTGTCTCGCTTCCCAACACAAGATAGGGCATCAGGCACTGGAGGAGTCTAAGATGCATGGGTGCTAGGCCACGAGAGTTAATAATTCATTGAGTTACAAGCTGATTTCATATGCTGTATCACCCTGTTTATCATAGTGTTCTCCATGCCTCTCTTACATTAACAAAGGGATTCTGAGTTCTCACAGTTTCTAAGACTTTGACCTCACTGTAACCATTCTAGGAAAGAACAAAGACAGGAAAACAAGACTAGTCAAATTAATGCCATTTCTAAGGAACATATGTGTCCTTTGAGGCATCAATTTGCTAATCCACTCTGAGTTTTACATTCTTAATGTTCTACTACCAAGTGGCACATGTGTGCTGTGATGGAAGCAGATGCAGAGATCTGCAGCCAAGTACTGGGCTGAGCTCTGGGGGTCTTGCTGAAATAAGGGAAGGAGGGATTGTATGATCCAGGGGGAGGTCATGATATGGGAACTCACAGAGACAGCTGACCTGAGGTCGTGGGAGCTCATGGACTCTGGACCAACAGTTAGGGAGCCTATCAAGTAGGGTTTACATATCAGACTGATAACATGGAAAGAGAAGTTGAAACAAGGAAAACAATGATCTGGATAGATATCTTGAGGAAATTTTTGGTTGTCAAATCTGATATTTTTTTCTGATAAAAGAATGGTGGGTATCCTCAAGTAGATATTTTTAGAATATATTTATTTCTTTAAGGATGCTGGTCATAAAGAAACCTCCACTTAGGTATTTATGGTACCTTCCTATACTAGGAAATGACATCAATCTCATGATGGAAACATAAACTGACACATTGGAAGATCATAATAGCTCCTTTGATGTTAAGTTTACCAAATCCCACCATGGCTGCCTCCCAGACTCTCCTAGAGTTCAATAAGATCTAGTTATAAAAATTCATGCCTTAAGTCTAATCTTAATTACCAATAAAGGTTGCCATTCCTCCTTCAAAGAATCCCAGAGTTTAGCATATTACATGGCCAGCCTACTGTGAGGTCACCAGACAAAATTCCCCATCACCCCTCCACCATACAGGAAGTCCCTTCTCTGATCATTCCGGACAGTGGGTGGTCATAACCACCACAAGCATCCAAGCCCACACTAACCTTATCAGATCTTCAGGTGATGAGCCTTGGCTGAGATCTAACAAGGCCTCTAGTCCTGGACAGAGCACAGAACTTTCCCTAGACACATTTAAGTTTGAGGTGTCACTTCAGCATTTTCAAATCCTGAGACTAAGTCATTGAAGGTCCAACATAGATGGGTTAAGCCCATCTCATGAAGTAAGTTAAAGTTCTGGAGATGTGTACATGTGTGTGTGTGTGTGTGTGTGTGTGTGTGTATTTCATGAGTGTTTCAGTTCTGGTGATAAACACATTAGAAAAATTCTATACCAAAAATAAGCCACAACCCCACACCCATGGTGGGTTTGTTTAATACCCAGTCACATCTGTGTCTGTGTCTCCTAACTCACATTCTCCTCTCAAAGAAGATCTGCTCTACCCTGACACATGTTGTGATGGCTCAGGACAAGAACAAAGTTGCAAAACAGGATGCTCTCTCCTGAGAGGATGAGCAAGCTGATCTTACAGCTTGCCTGGCATCAGTTTTCAGATAATCCCAGTGAACTGGTATCCTTTTATGATTTGTTCTCACATGGATTAGTTTCTTCATGGAGTGTATTCTGGACGGAGTCTTGCTTAGCCTGGAATATGAGTTAAGAATCCACAGTTACAAATGATCAATCAGATCAGAGACCCCCAAAGCTCTCCTGTCTGGCTCACTCTATCCCTTTGTCAACACAATGTTGAACACCACAACTGGCCAAACCAACCAAACACATCTACTCCATGCTTTTTTTCTCCTGTATCCTTTTGGCTGTCACTGTTCAGAAGCCAGGATTTTTCCATTCACACATAGGTTTAGGGAATGGGTGAATGATGCATACAGTTAATTAATTCTGAGTCTTTGTGCATACTTCTCAGATGACAGTGGTATAGGATTTTTGTCCCAAGGTTAAAACAATGTCTTCTCTTTATCTCTGCTGTCACTCCTCAGTTCCCAGACCCACTCTACAGACAGACAGGAAGGACTCATTCTGAGAACATTCCCAGGGGCCCACTTGAGGAAAAGAATCACCAGAGCCTTATCTGATTTCCAAATCAGAGTCAGGGGCATGGTGTTCTCATCCTACTGTAGGACCAATAGTTACCCTGCTCTGCCAGTGTCTATACACCATTTTAAACCAAGGTCTATTTCACTCTGAGGTGGTAAGGCATTGGCCATGGAGAAGTTCAGATGCCTATGTGCTTACAGCTAGACTTTATGCTCTGTAGAATATCCAATAAATTGTTTCTGGCTAAGTCCATTATGTTTTGTGAGTTGGACTGACTGCAGGAACCTGAATTACAATACTGTACTGTATAATACAGCAGTTTTTCATTACAATCTTTAGGGAAGTGGCCAAGTTAAGTAAAATAGACCATAATGCTCTCAATGGACTTTGAAGTTTTCTGGAAAAAATTGTAGTTGGCTGAAGGGGCTTGGGACCTTCATCAATGGAGTGATTTGATTTTTCACTTTTTAAGGTATTTTGTGGCCACTTTTGTTAATTTTAAGAAGATTTTGAACTACATGATAAAAACATTTCATTGAGAGCCTAATGTAGTTTAATGTCTTGTAGGACACTGATGTGCTGTGTGAATTATTGATCAATTCTTTCAATTTCAGAGGTGGTAGAAGCCACCGTGATTTTAACAATGACAACAGTTGCTCCAAACTCTGGACTTAAGAGGGGAGGATACTTAGAGGCAGAAGCTCTGAAACCTGTGGTGATGGAGGCTAATACTCTGGCAAATCGAAACCAAGATGGCCATGGCTATTCAAGCTTAATTTGCAGCAGCAGTGGCTATGGCAACAGTGGAGAAGTGAAGAGTTTGGAGAGCCAGAGAAGTGACAAGGGAACAACAGAGTTGCGGCTTTAGTTGAACGTGGTGGTAATAGGGCCACTACAAAGAAGAGAAGGGCTAGATGTTTCCCTATATCAGCCAAAATTCTCAAGGACCATGTTCATCACTAGCTAAATAGTAGCTTATTTTGGCTTCTGTTCTGTGGAAAGGGTTAGGTACTCCAACAGAGGATTTTAGTGAAGGTGTCTATTTTGTCATCTATGCTGTTGAATGCTAAACCTAAGATAACAGTCATGGTACTGGATACATGCATCTGTCACTAAAATATGGTAGCCTATGAACCAGGAAGAGGGCCCCCTCATCAGGTTAATAGGTGAGGGGGCTTCTTAATCTTGACTCTGCACCTTTAGAGATTATATTTCTATTGTTTTAAAAACCATATAGTTTATGCCATTTTGTTATAGCAGTCTGAGAAACTTAATATGGTGTTTTAAGTAAGTTGTTTCAGAACTGTTTTTAAATGTTTGGGTTTGGAGAGATAACTCAGTTGACAAAAGTGCTTTTTGTACAAGCATGAGGACCTGAGTTCTGATCCCAGCACCAATGCGAAAGGCCAGTTTAGGAGGCATGTGTTGATGTCATAGTTTGGCAAGTATTCACCTAGATTATTATAGGGTCCAAAACTCATGCCTCAAAGTAACCTCCCTTCCTAGGTTCAAACTTCATAGATGATCTGTTATTATTGCTAAAAATCCCTGTACTTTCTCCCATCCATAAACTTGCATTCATTGTACTGAATACATGGTAGCCAATCCTGCTGCCACAAAGCCAGCATGACCAGTGAACTTGTCTTTACAGGAGCATTATGGGAGAAAAAGACTGGTGGATCTCTGGATTTGGCTGGCTGACAGCCTGGCTCTATGTCCAGTGAGAGATCCTGCCTCAAAGGAATCAGGTTTAGAGCTATGAAGAAGGCCATCTAATATCTTCATCTGGCCACTTTCCTTGAGTATAGGCATGAACAACTTCATGCACATGTGCTTATTTGACACACACACACACACACACACACACACACACACACAAATAAAACTTCATGTGATTTAATAGTCAAAAGCCATTTTAATCAACTTTAGAATTTTGGAAAAATAAAAATATTTTTGGGTCATGACTTTGTTGGTTTTAGTGTTTTCTTGACTGATGAATCTATTTCTTCTAATGTATCTTCAACACCAGAGATTCTTTCTTCCATCTCTTGCATTCTGTTGGTTATACTTGCCTCTGAAGTTCCTGTTTGTTTACTCAGATTTTCTATTTCCAGCATTCCTTCTGCTAGTGTCTTCTTCATTTTTTCTATTTCCCTCTTCAGGTCTTGGACTGTTTCCCTTGCTTTTTCATGATTTTCTTTCAGGGACTTATTGTTTTCTTCTGCTTTAATTGTCCTTTCCTCTAGTTTTTTAATTGCTTTCTTCCCATTTTTTTGTCTGTCTGTTCCTCCACTTTATTTTTTATTTCTTCTATATAAGGCTCTACTGTGCTTCCTCACTCTCTTCTGGGGTATAACAGCTTCCCAGACTTTCTTGTAGTTTGTGATTGATAAGGTTGAGTGATATGGAATTGGGACTTTTCACAATGTCTTTAGATTTTGGTTCATCTCGTGTTTGGGAAGTATAGATACAGAGGACAGGGAGGACACAGTGCTGAAGTGTCATTCACACCATATCAGAAGTGTTTCTACCAACCCGATAAGCCCCTGCAACCTTGTTTTTGAGGGGGTCAGGTAGAGAGACCCACCTTCACTTCAGTTCATTATCACTGAGGTGCTTATTGCTGTTGATTTACCAGCTTTTAAAAATGAGCTCTGGCCACTTAGGCTGTTCTCCACAGTAGCTTTTCAAAGACCACTTCTGTCAGTTCCAGTTTGAAAGGGAAAAAAGTTAATGAAAAAAGTGTAAACTTGATAACCAAGAAAGTAAAACTAGATTTATAGACTTTTCTCATTTATTCAACAAGAAATTCACTCAACAGAAGTCAAGCAAAATGAAGTTATTTCTAGCATCTTTATAGAAGCACAAAATACTCCTCTTCTAAAAGTATTCATGAGAAATATATAGTTGAATGCTGTAATACAACATACTAACAGTGTTCTTCACATTTGAGCTGCCACTTGGGAAGAAAGGAGAGTGAAGTAATGATCCAGAACAATGAGAATTTAACACAAAGAAAAGAGACAAAAAAGCAGGGGATACCATGAATTAGGAATATAAGAGATTTCTAAAATGTTTAAAATGTTAAAATGTTAAAGAGCAGGAATATGGTGGTAGGGGACTCTGGAGGGTGCTTGAGAGAACTACTTTATACTAAAGGGAGAACTGAAGATGCTTTGGACTTGAAAGCATTAATCTCAGTCTTCTTTAAGGAAAGAGGAGAATGAGAAAGAGAGAGATAAAGACAAAGAGGGGGAGACAGACAGACAGACAGTCAGACAGATGATTTCTAAATTCTTTCTATTTTTTCAGACTTGAATACATTATTATTTTCCTGGCCACAGAACTCTCATTCATCAGTACTGTAGTTTCATCCCAATTCTGCACCGAGCCTACTCTACTAATAACCCCCACGATGTTCCAGAAAACAGAAGCAGTTGTCTACTGGTCCTCCTCCAATCTCTCCAGCCATTACTTATCAATCTTCTATGGTAGACCTGCACTCACTCTGCTGTGTGTCTGCTCACGTCTGCTGTGACCAAAGCAGTCCTGTCCTTACTCTGCATTGACAATCCTAGATCTTGTAACTTTGCTGTCAAGAGGTCCTAGCTCTGTGTTCAAAGCTGTTTATCCCAGCTTGCTGACTCAGGCCTTGATTTCTTTCTGAACTGTAGGACCTCTCTATCCATTGGGCATTTTCTCTCAGTTTTTCTATGGAGCCTGTAACTCTCAGAGTAAAGGGGAGTCCACCACATGGGCAGACTCTCTCAACAGTCATTTCTAAGTCAGTGGGACTAGAAGCCAGGCAGCTCGATTGTCAGAGTAACTCAGTGACAGATAAAGGCAAGACTAGCAAGACTGGTGGTGATTTTCCATGGGAACGAAGAAGAGAGAGGAAACAAGGGTGAATGGAGAATGTTTGGTGTCTGATGTATGGTAGAAGGAGTCAGTATGCAGGACAGAGTGAGAGAAAGATGCTTAGGAGTTCCATGAGTGGCTCCATCCTCAGCAGAGCACGTGTGGGATCCAGCAAGTGAACAAGGGAAATTGAAGTAGGGAAAGGACTGGCCATCAGTTAACATACTTGTTCACTAGCATTCCTTTATATCTATTACAGAAATCGTGACTTTGGCAACAAAAGCTTGAGATTTTCAGATGAAAATAATTCTTCTTTGAAGGATTACATGGCTTAGAACACTCCAGTACAGTGTGGTTGTAGAGAAACCCACCTGGAAAGAACATTGATATTTAGTATAAGAAAACAAGACTTGAAATTCAATGTCTTTGTTACCCACACCAACCCTGCTCTTCCACAGGAAAGACTACTTCCTTGCAAAGATCTCTGGGGCTCCCTGTAAGCATTACCTCTGACATTGGAAAGATAGATATCCCTGGTTGTGCATGCGCCGCCTTCCTCCAGGGTACATTCACCCTCGCCTTCTACACATCTGCCATTCATAAACATGTTGCAGGCCATGCATATTCTTGCTTTGGCTAGGAAAAAAACAGACAGACACGGGCTAACTAGGCTAGGACCAACATGGATGAGAACAGTTAGAGAATGAAGCATCATGATAAAAAATTCTCATAACCTAGGACTGAAACTATCCTTACATTGCTTCCATTGGACTTGAAGATTATGCGAGCCATTGACCTGTGGATCTGAATTCTATTAATCATAAAAATCCTTTTGCACTTTTAGTAGGTAAAGCTGCGATGTGTTAATTATTTCACATAAAAGCTACTTTATGAAGTGAATCAATAGAATTGGAAAGATGGCTGAACAGTTAAGAGCAGGTACTGTTCCTGCAGAGGATTTGTGATTGGTTGTTGGCGCTCAGGTCAGGCAGCTCACAGCTGCCTACAACTTCAGTTCCAGAGGCTCCAACATCTTCTTCTGGGCTCTAAAGGTACCTGCACTCATGTGCACAAATGCACATGCACACATACATATAATTCATAAATAAATAAAAATAAACTAAATAAAAACATGCTTTTTGTCAGCTGATGTGAACAACGCTAGGAGGTATGATATAAGGGGGTGCGATTGGATAAATCAAATCCACATCTCACACTTGCACAATGCTCAGACAGTTAAATTTCACTCCTTAAAGCCCATCTAACCCCCCTGGTACCAATTATGTTTAATAATATGTGCTTGTTAAGGGCTAGAGGGATGGCTTACCCAGTAAAGGAAATTGCTACAAAGCCGGCCAACCAGAGTTTGATCCCTGGAGATCACATGGTTCAAGGAAAGAACTGATTCCCACAAGCTCTCCTCTGACATCCACACGTGCACTGTAGTATACTTCCCTCAACCCAACACACATATAAACAAACAAACAAACAAACAACATTTTAAAAGGATGTTAAAGACAAGCTCCTCCACTGGCTCCTTCTGAACAGATGACTGTGCTAGGCAGCTTCTACAGAGAAAGTCTTGAACACCCATTGGTTGCCACTTGGAAATTGGCAGGCTGACTCAAAGAAAAGATGTACAAGAACACACAAATTCATTCTTCATTAGGGAGTGACTGACACCACTCTGAGAACTTGGCGGAGAGTCCTGACCTCTTAGTCCAGCCATTCAGGCCATCATCACAGGTCTACTCCCAGCCATCTCCAGGCCCTGTCCTCACCCCCATTTCAGCACCCAGGGACTCACTCTCACCTTGGAAGAACAAAAGAGAAAAAGCCCCCAGCATTAGGAGAAGGAGCATGAACTTGGCCATCTCAGTCTGGGCTGGCAGAGGACACAGCAGAGCAGCTGGCAGCAAGTACCCAGGAGAGAGCAGGGTAGATGAGAGCAGGCTGCAGTCTGCTCTGAGCTGCTCCCAGGATGTGGGCAAGAGCTTCCTTCCACACCTGCCAGTGGGTGTTTTGGCAGTGCCCATGCTCAGGAAAGCATCCCACAGAACCAACTCCTGCAGAGCTCCACAGGGTAAAGGATGTGCCTGGATCCCTCTCATATTCCTTCATGGGTGAAGCTAGGATTGTTCACTTCCCAAGTGAGATTCCCTAAGGCTGAGCTCATAGCAGGGCCATGGATGGACCTTCCTTCCCTGGTTGGTAATGACACTATTAGTCACAACAACAGAACCTTGTGTATGTTCTGTAATTCAGGATCTACATTCATTACCCCATGTCCCACCTGTCATGGACTTTTACTCTCCCAGGAATCTCTCAAATTCATATCAAATATCATCCAAACAACATATATGTAGCAGAGGCAATAATAATGCATGTTGTTTTTCCAGAATAGGAATCACTTCCTATTCCAATTAGGTCTTATTTTTTTAGTGATCCGAAACACAGACCCACACATGACTAACCAGGCAGATTTACATACATGCTGTCAGTTTATGATCCATATCTTATAGAAACACCCAGACAGAATTTCCATGCATACTTCTTCCCAAGTTTGTCCTGTGTGTGGTACTTATGGCACAAAATATAAATATTTTCCTAATTTTTAGAATTCTACTTTTCTACTTATATGCTCTTCTACCAAAATGCCTGCAGCTCTTTCATTGAGCTTCATAAAAAATAACCAAACCTCCAGACACCCAAGATCCACTCAAGGGAAAGAAAACGAGCAAGAAGCATGTTTACAAAGTAGGCAGACTGGGGCTAGGGAACATCCGAGGAGGTAGGAATAATCTTGTGCCCCTCCTCCCTCTAGATAAGCCTTATATGACAAAGCCCTTTGTTTAGCCTCACTCTGCACAGTGCATACTCAGTGGACAGAATGAGCACTCAGTATTTACTGATGACTCAGCAAAGGAGAATTTAGGAAATGGGTGAAGGCAATGTGGTCTGTGAGAAGAAAACAGCTACTGGAGGCTGAAGACCAGGATCCTACATGTTGTAAAATCTGAGAGCCTGATGCATTTCACACCTCACAAATTCAGCTAACATGCAGGGGAGCCTTCTTCCCACCATCCCAAGACAAAGATAGTACACAACTAACACTGGAAAAACTAGACCTGCATGAACAGTAGAGGACAATATTTCCACAATTTACCAGATATTCACCAATCCACAACACTATCACTCCACTTAGCATACCTCTTCAACAACAACAACAGAATTCTAGGTGTTCTTACAGTTTTCAACCCTTGATACCCCAGCACAACTGTCCTAGTTATAGTTATCATTGCTGTGATGAAAAACCATGACCAGAGTAACTTGGAAAAGAAAGGGCTTAATTGCCTTATCCTTCTAAATCACAGCCCATCACTGAAGGAAGTCAGGACAGGTACTCAAGTAGGGCAGGAACTTGCAGGCAGGAGGTGATTAGAGACCACAGAGGCTCCACATGTCTTTCTCGGTCTGGCTTCTTTGTTCTTTTTATTTTTCCTCTACCAAGGTTTTTATTTACAGCATTTTCTTCTTCTATTTTTTAAAATATACTTATGTATTTCAAATCCCAACTACAGCTACCATCGAACCCTCCTCAGTTTCTATTCAGAAAAGGCCATAAGCCTGGCTTCTTACAGAACCTGGGACCACCAGACAAAGTGTGGCCCCACCCACAATGGGCTGGGCCCTCCCCCATCAATCACTAATTAAGAAAATGTCCTACAGGTTTGCCTACAGCCAGATCTTATCAAGGTGTCTTCTCAATTGAGGCTCCCTCTTCTGCAGTGACTCTAGCTTGTGTCAAGTTGACATAAAACTAACCAGCAGAATAAATAAGCTGGAAAACGTGGTAAGGCAGGAAACAGAAAATTAGGAAACAGAATGTATTCAAATTATTGGAACTGCCAATGAACAAATTTGTTGTGTAGCATTAACTTTATGAAGATACTCTATTTCAAGAATATGACAATGGCAGCAGCAACAATAATATAGAAATTGTGATGAGGTAAGGAGAAGCTCCCCTATTGCTGGCATTTCTGGGACCTTGACTGTCCAAGACCCAGAAGCTTGACTTACTGGATTATTCCCAGATTCATATTTAATTACAATTCCTCTCTTTTTATTGGATTGTTTTGAGACAGGTTTCCTCTGTTTAGGCCTGGCTGTCATGGAACTCACTCTGTAGACCAGGTTAGCCTCGAACTCAGAGATCCACCTGTCTCCTGAGTGCTGGGATTAAAAGCATGCACCACCATCACCACCAGGCTAGTTACCTTTCTTCTACAGCCCAGGCCCGCCTACCTTGCGATGGTACCACCCACAGTGGGCTGAGCCCTCCTGCATTGATTAGTGATTAAGAAAATGCCCTACTGCTGTACCCACAGGCAAAACCGATGGAAGCCATTGTTCAACTGAAGTTCCCTCCTTCCAGGTGCATCATGCTGACAACCAAGATTAGCCATCACAAAGAGGTAGTGACTATGAGTGTGAAAACTCCTGATAGGACTCAGGTGTTGGCTCCCTAACTCCTACAGCAGCTAGCATTCTAGCTCTGAGCTGTAAGTTTTCAGGATCTTAGACTTTGTGGGTTGGTACTGTTCTTGAGTTCCTTAAGCAACGAGACCCTGCAGTTTCTCTCATCTGCTTCCCACCTCTGTGCTCCATTGTTTCTGCTTGAGGTGCTTTCTGGGGCTTGTTAGGCATCTTCTCACTGCTGCTGCCCCCTCCACAGCTAGTACCACTCCATGCCACTTCTACCACCCCCTCTTCTATTAAAGGCTCAGTCCATACTACTAATAACAACAATGCAAAGTAGGCAGCAATGGTCAAAAGCCATGGCTAGTGAGGTCATAGGCCTTAGAGGGGAACCTACTGCTAATGTGTCACTTAATGGACGCGTTTTTAAACCGCCTTCTAAATGTTCGTGTTTATATCCATAGACTAATGCTTGGTCAGAGAAAGGTTTTTTTGCAGTGGACATCAGGTAATGTAGAGACTTATGGCTAGAAAAAAGTACTGAGAATAACTTATTGTTGAGTACTCAACTCAATCCAAGACTCAGGGATCACTATGAAACAGGAGGTGGAAAGGACTTAAGAGCCCAATGATGAGGAAGCGTGTTGTGAAGTGCCGACTTTTGTATAGCACATGATGCTGTGCCGGTGAACTCATTGCACCAGTCACTATTTACAGAACATCACACTGTGTTGGGCCTATCAACATTCCATCATGCATGGAATGGGAAGGGACTCATGCAGCCCCACTGCTACCTGAGGAGCTATAAATCTAATGGTCACTAGGGGATGGGAGTCAGTGGTGCGGACACTGGTAAATTGCAGTTATTCGAGTTAATACCCCCTCATCTGTAATCATGTAAGCAACTGTAATTCAACACAGTGGGTTACAAAAACAAAGCAAAGCAAAACACCAAAAAGACATGGAAGTCAGAGGGTGATTTGTTCAGAAGGAGTGGAACTAAGTCAGAGGAGGATAATGGAAGGAATATTATTATCTGACTGTGGGCAAGCACCAGGACACTGGAATTGATTGCACCCTTTGCCTGAACAAAGTAAAGTCAGTCTTCTGGGTCCCTCTTTTGACATTAGTGCAATCATGGCAGACTGTAAACCAACGATACTGGAAGTAGGACTCACCTGCCCAATCATGAGTTCAACCCTCATCTGAATCCAGAATTCCATTACCTCCCTATTCCTTTACTCCTTACAAACCCTGCCTCAACTGAGCTTGAGGCTCTCCCTGATCCAACTGTGTCGGAATGGATGGAGAGCCCAAGCTCAAGCTTACAATAAAGACTCCTTGCTTTTGCATATGAACTTGGACTCTTGGTAGTCTCTGGGGGGCTCATTACACAGGCATAACATAGAGGATGACTAGGAGATTCCCTAAGCACATCTCTGGGTGTGTCTGTGAGGAAATTTTCTGACATGATTAGGATATGAGGTCTCTGATCTAATCAGTGATCTCTAATTCATTAGTAGTTTTAGATGTGAAAAGATTACTAAGAGGTAGGATTGTGGATGGTAGATCATGTTGAAGGAAGGAGGTCACTGTGAATGTCTCCACAGGGTTTGTATCTTGTCCTGGCCCCATCCTATTACATGCAGCTGTGTTTCCTGCATGTTTCCAGGGTTTGTAGCATTTTCCTTTCATCTCTTGATGGTAATGATGAAAGATCAGCCTTAGAACTATATAGTCAAAAGACAAATTTTCAAGCTTCTAATCATGTTGCAGACAACACAAAATCTGAGTGTGGTAATCTCAGCACTTGAGAATTTCAGGCCAGAGAATCAGAAATTCAAGTTTATTCTCTGCTGACTAGCAAGTGGGGAGCAGTCCTGGGACATATAAGATCTTTCATTAATAAATAAGTAAATACAATTAATAAAAAATAAATTTAGGGTTGGGGATTTAGCTCAGTGGTAGAGCTCTTGCCTAGCAAGCCCAAGGCCCTGGGTTCGGTCCTCAGCTCCAGAAAAAAAAAATTTTAAATGAAGTACAAACAGATAAAATAAGAAGAACAGCATCTTAAGAGCTGTGGGTAGTATCAGTCATTATATATGAAGAGTTTTCTGGTATACCAGTCAATGGATAGAATCTATACTTGGAAACACAATAGCCATTATTCACTCCCCCCTCCCCCCAAATGCAAAACATAAAGCACAGATCCAGCCAACAACTTTGAGAGAATCCCAAGTTGGATAAACACTCAAAACAAAACAAAATCTCCACCAACTCTAGTTTTTCTTCTGGCCGCTTTGATTGCATACCCTAACATCATGTTGTAGTTGGAGAGCTTCTCTCCAGCCCCCACCATGCCCTATTAGTCCAACAACCCACTTATAAAATAAACACACAGACATTCATATTATTTAAACTGCTTGGCCATTAGCTCAGGCCTACCATTGTCTAGCTCTTACTCTTATATTTAGCCTATTCTATTAATCTACACTTTGCCATGTGGCTCGTGGCTTACCAGTACCTTACATCTTGTCATGGCAGTGGCTGGCCATATATCTTTCTCCTTCGCCTTCCACTTCCCAGAATTCTCCTCCCTCTTTGTCCCGCCTATACTTCCTTCGTGGCCATTGGCCAATCAGCATTTTATTTATACAGATCAATATCCACAGCATCATGTAAATTGGTTATCTCTAATTCTAGGAAAGCTTGTTCTTCAAGATCTTAAATTATTATAACTCTTCCTTGTGGATAACAATCTGATCTGTCCTATTAGCTTTGTATTATACCAGACTCCAGTTTAGGAAGTAATGGACAGTTGCATCACAGAATATTAACAATGAGGTACGATTGTGAATTCCTTTTCACCAGAATCAACCCTTTCTCACCTACCAAATATTATTTTTAAAAGGACAGAAGCAAGTGGCCAGATCCATGGGGTGTGAGTATCCCATAGGTTTTCTGTACATAACCAAATCTTATTTCTCATTTCACAGTTCCAGAGGAAAGTACAACTCTAGTGGGTGGGAGTTGCTTGGTAAAATTGCCCATCTGCTTACCATTAGCAGAATATGAATCTTTTAAGTATTTTTTAATTTTTTAATTGCATTGTAGAATCTTGTTCTTTGGTCCACGAGGCTGGATGCTTCAGTTGGTCTTCAATATACACAGGAATCCTAAAGGGATGAACTTGACATCAAGAGTGAGGGCAAGTAGGTAAATAGCAAGAGCTACTTTCTTCCTGGTCTGTTATATAGGCTGCCACCAGAAGGTATGGCCCAGATTAAGGAATGATCCAATCAAGACAAATTTCTCATAGGTGTATCCACCTGTTTGAGTTTTAATAAATTCTAGTTGTAGTCAAGTTGACAATAAAGAATAGCCATCACATGGAGCCATGCTTTTTGTGATTTGTGATGGGACCTAAGCATTGATACCTAGGTCATTAGTAATGTTTCTTGTTATGGCCAATTGGTATCACCTTTGTTTAGTAGATATTTGGGTATCTGTTTGATATTACCCCAACTTTTAAGGTTATGGGCCAGTGAAATGATTTGCAGGGTCAGTTTGGGGGCAACCTAGTGTTGATATATAAAAAAGGCATTGAAAATGATCCCAAGAGTAGATGTTCTATAGAGTTATAAGGCTCTATAAAGTTATAAGAAGTGTGTGTAAGGCTCACCAAGTTCTACAAGTAGTCCTTGGGTTGTAGAAGTGGACAGTGTTACCTGGGGTGAGGTGTGCACAGGACATATAATCCTCAGATGGTGGAGATGAGCAATTGCAGCAGGATCAGAAGTCCCTATAGGAATGCAGGAAGCATGGGACACATTGTCTGTAGGTGGTAGGTAGGTAGAGAAGAGGCAGCTGGAGCTAGTGGGTAGTCATCTGAAGGTTAATAACCATTTGAATTCTTAATCTCTAGGTCTTTCTTTAGTCTCTCAGCTGACTCAATGTATCCAAACTATTGTTCAGTATGCTACACAGACCCAGGTGGACAATATCTTTCTAAAGTAGGAATCCAGATCAGCCTTTGACCCAAAGAATACCAACTGACTGTTTTGTTTTGTTTTACAAGATGATAAGACCCCAGTCTAATCAATAGATGCCAGACTGGGTTATATATGGCCTTGTTTCACAAAACATGATTAAAGCAAAATATTGCTAATAGTATGTTGAAAGTAAAAAAAAAAAGGAGGAAACACAGAGGGATAAGAAGAAAATAAAAGCTGAAGTACTGCATCAGTTTCTTCCTGGGTTCTTGAAAATTAGACTTGAAAACAGTGTTTCTCGTTATTTTTGCTGGTCTCCTAGCTCTGCTACAGCTGTCTTTTATTTAAAGTCGTAGGTTTGGGGGCCATCCTTGGGAGGTTGTTGTCACTGTTTCTGTTGTTTATATGTGCCATTGCTGCCCACATTTCTCTTTTCAGTTGGTGGACTGGTCAAGCTGCTCCCTGCTCTAAAGAATCTTCAGTTTTCATCTTCTGTCTCAGGGGTGTGTCTTGAGAGTATTGGGAGTAGGAACAGCAAACACAACACTGTGTAGATGCACTTGCCTTCATGCTTTCAAACATCTGCTAAGCTTTTCCTTCACTAGAAAAGGAATACTACAGTGCACGTCAGTATCACCTGGAGTTACAGAGTTTCTAGACACTACAAGGCAGATAAGTGGCCCTACAAGTTGAGCAACTAGCCAATATCAGGCTTAGGGGTATCAAACTCCACAGTTATTATCAATTGAAGATGTTTGCACCCAGAAAGCACAGGCAGTGCTACTTTTCTTTACATAGTTCACTGTCTACGTCTGGCCTCCTGCCACTTTCACAATTTAGCTGTCCCATGCAGCTCCTGCTCTCCACAACTGCTTCCTGTACAGTGGCCTACCTTGAATCTATAGCAGGCTAAATCCAGGCTCCCTGACTTGTGGCCCTGCTCTCAGGCACCTATGGGAGTGAGTTTATACACATGAACATAAACAAACATAAATATACATACACACACACACACACACACACACACACACACACACACACATATATATACTGTTTGGTGTGCTCTTTGGGAGGTTGTTCTTGCTGTTTTTTGTTGTTTTTATGTGCTATTGCTGCCCACATTTATCATTGCAGTCAGTGGATTGCTCAGATTTCCCCCTGCTCTAAAGAATCGTCCGTTTTGTCCCATCCGGTCCAGAGCTCACATCTGGACCAGAGGTGAGAGATTGGGTTTGTATCCAGGTAGGTCTGCACCTAGGTCCCAACCCTGGGCCCCAGCCATTCCCGGGGAAGACTTGACCAACTCAGCCCCAGTTACCAGCCAGTGGGCAGGGCTCCAGTGGGAAGGTTCCCCTTCTCTAATTGGCCCCGTAGATCCTGCAATCTACACGCCCTACCCCCAGACCTATCCCCCAAGACCCCCACCACTGCCTGAAACTTAGAGACCAGCCCCCAGCTCCCATCCAGCCCAGAGCTCCCATCTGGCCCAGAGAGCTCCCATCCAGCCCAGAGAAAGAGAGCTCTCATTGGATAAAGAGTAAACTCAGGAGACAGAGAATCTAACAGTCCTAATTAGACCAAGAGTGGCTTTCTGAGAAGAAGAATCCGCCACCTCTCATTGAATCAAGAGAGGCTTTCTGAAACACCGAATCTATCAGCTCTGACTGGACCAAGAGCCCTGATAAGAACAAGAATGATTCCACGAGGAGATGGGCAGATGTCAAGGCAGAAGTACATACAACAACATAAAGAGCAATACAACATCATCAGAACCTAGCCCTCTTCCAACAGCAAGACCTGAATGTCACAAAGTGGAAGAAGCAGAAGAAAGCAACCTTAGAAATAGCATCATAAGATGCTAGAGGCTTTTAAAGAAAAAAAATGAAATGGAGGAAAAGATAAACAAAAAAGTGGAGGAAATCAATAAAGAAAATGAGAAATAGTCAAAAAAAATGGGAAGTACTCTATAGAAAACTATAGGAAAATATAAATAAAGCAGAAGAAAACAATAAATCCTTTAAAGAAATCATGAAAAAGCAATGAAACAGATGAGGGAAACAGTCCAAGACCTGAGAAGGGAAATAGAAACAATGAAGAAGACACAAACAGAGGGAATGCTGGAAAAAGAAAACCTGAGTAAATGAATAGGAAACACAGGTGCAAGCATAACCAACAGCATACAAGAGATGGTAGAGGGGATCTCTGGTGTAGAAGATACAGTAGAGGAAATGGATGTGTCAGTCAAAGAAAATACCAATGCCACAAAGTTATAACACAAAATGTCCAAGAAATCTGGGACACCATGAAAAGAACAAACCTACAAATAATAGGGATAGAGGAAGAAGAATACCAAATCAAAGGCACAGAAAATATATTTAACAACATCATAAAGGAGAACTTTCCCAACTTAAAGAAGGAAATGCCTATGAAGATACAAGAAGCCTATAGAACACCAAACAGACTAAACCCCCCCACCCCCCCAAAAAAATTCCCTTGCCACATAATAATTAAACAACTAAATGTATAGAATAAAGAAAGAATATTAAGGGCAGCAAAGGAAAAAGGCCAAGTGACTTATAAAGGCAAACCCATCAGAATAACACCCGATTTCTCGATGGAGACATTGAAAGCCAGAAGGACCTGGACAGATGTAATGCAGACACTAAGAGACCATGGATGCCAGCCTAGAATAATATACCCAGCAAAACTTTCAATCATCATAGATGGAGTGAACAAGACATTCCAAGACAAAGCCAAATTTAAACAATACTTATCCACAAACCCAGCCCTACAGAAAGCACTAGAAGGAAAATTCCAACCTAAGGAAGGCAGATACACTCATGAAAACACAGGCAATAGATAACACCACAGCAGTAAACCCCAAAGAAGAGAAGTACAAACAAACAACCACCAAAAAATAAAAATAACAACAGGAACGAACAATCACTCATCATTAATATCCCTTAATACCAATGGACTTAATTCACCTATAAAAAAACACAGGCTAACAGGATGGATATAAAAGCAGGACCCATCTTCCTGCTGCATACAAGAAACACACCTCAAATTCAAAGATAGACACTACCTAAGATTAAAAGTCTGGGAAAAGCCTTTCCAATCAAATGGTCCTTTTCTTTTCTTTTCTTTTCTTTTCTTTTCTTTCTTTCTTCTTTCTTTCTTTCTTTCTTTCTTTCTTCTTTCTTTCTTTCTTTTTTTTTTGGAGCTGAGGATCGAATCCAGGGCCTTGTGCTTGCTAGGCAAGTGCTCTACAACTGAGATAAATCCCCAAACCCTCACATGGTCTTAAGAAGCAAGTGAGTGTAGCCACCCTAATATCCAGCAAAATAGACTTCAAACTAAAATGAATCAAAAGAGATCCAGAAGGGCATTACATACTCATCAAAGGAAAGATCCACCAAGATGAAATTTCAATTCTGAACATTTATGCTCCCCAAACAAGGGCACCAACATATATAAATGAAACATTACTAAAGCTTAAATCACATGTAAAACCCCACACATTAATAGTAGAGGACTTCAATACCCCACTCTCACCAGTGGACAGATCTGCCAAATTGAAACTTAACAGAGAAATAAAGGACTTAACTGATGTTATGACTCAAATGGATTTAATCGATATCTACAGAACATTCCATCCTAACAAAGGAACTTCCTGTAAAATCGACCACATACTTGGCCACAAAGCAAATCTCAACAGACACAAAGCAACTAGAATAACCTCCTGTGTTCTATTGGACCACCATGGTTGAAAGTTAGATTTCAATAACAACAAAAACTACAGAAAGCCTACAATCTTATGGAAACTGAATAAATCTCAACTGAATCACAAATGGGTCAGGGAAGAAATAAAGAAGAAAATCAAAGACTTCCTAGAGATCAATGAAAATGAATATACCAAATACCCTAAACTTATGGGACACTATGAGAGCAGTGCTAAGAGGGATACTCATAGCACTAAATGCTATGTGGCATAAAGAAGTTGGAGAAATCTCACACTAGTGACTTAACAGCACACCTGAAAGCTCTAGAACAAGAAGAAGTAAAGTCACCTAGGAGGAATAGATGCCAGGAAATAATCAAATTGTGGGCTGAAATCAATAAAATAGAAACAAAGAGAACAATACAAAGAGTTAATTAAACAAAGAGATGGTTTTTTTTAGAAAATCAACAAGATAGACAAGCCCTTATCCATACTAAGCAAAAGGCAGAGAAAGAGAGCATCCAAATTAACAAGCTCAGAAATGAAAAGGGAGATATAACAATAACACTGAGGAAATCAAGAAAATCATCAGATCATACTTCAAAAACCTCTACTCCACAAAACTGGAAAATCTAAAAGAAATGTATAATTTTCTGGATAGGTACCACATACCTAAGTTAATCAAGAGCAGATAAACTATTTAAATAGTTCAATAATCCCAAGGGAATAGAATCAGTCATTAAAAGTCTCCCAATAAGCTTTCTTTCCCTCAAAACTTGCCATTCATTACTCCCACTGTTTGTCCATGTAGATCTCATCCATTTCTCTGTCATTGGGTGATCTCTGGGTCTTTCCTAGGGTCCCATTTTCTAGGTAGCCTCCCTGGAGTTGTGTAGCAGTCTAGTCATCTTTGTTTTACATTTAGTATCCTCCTATGAGTGAGTACATACCACGTTTGTCCTTCTGAGTCTGACTTACCTCACTTAGGATGATTTTTTTCTAGATCCATCCATTTGCCTGCAAACATCATGATGTCATTGTTTTTCTCTGCTCAGTAGTACTCCATTATGTATATGTGCCTAGTCTGGTGATCAGATGGCCAAACACCCTAACAGTGGTGCCAGAACTCTCATCCAAAAACTGATGGAAGTGGATGCAGAGATCCTCAGCCAGGCCCCAGGTGGAGCTCCAGGTGTCCAATTATTGAGAAAGAGGAGGGACTGTAAGATTGTGAATAGTTGAGACCAAGATTGGAAAAAGCACACGGACAACTAGACTGATGAATGGAAGCACATGAATTATGAACCAAAGGCTGTGGAGCCCCCAGCCTGATCAGGCCCTCTGGATAAGTGAGACAATTGAATAAGTGAGAGCTTGAACTGTTTGGGAGGAATCCAGGCTGTGGGACCGGGACCTGTCCTTAGTGCATGAGCTGGCTGCTTGGAACCTTGGGCTTACACAGGGACACTTTGCTCACCCTGGAAGGAGGGGACTGGAGCAGCCTGTACTGAATCAACCAGGTTTAAATGAATCCCCAGGGGAGTCATGGCCCTGGAGGAGATGGGAATGGAGGGGAGGGGCTGGGAGGCAGGTGGGGGTGGGTGCGGGAGGGGGTGAGGACATGGCTGATGTGTAAAATTAAAACACAAATATAATAATAATAATAATAATAATAATGATAATAATAATGATAATAATAATAAAAAATCACAAAAAAGACTCCCAATAAAAAAATCCAAGGACCAGATGGTTTCAGCACAGAATTCTACCACATCATTAAAGAAAAGTTAGACCAATACTCTTTAAATTGTTCCACACAATAGTAACAGAAGGAATATTACCAAACTTCTTCTATGAGGCTATAATTACTCTGATTCCCAAGCCAAACAAAGATGCAACAAAGAAATAGAGCTATACACCATTCTCCCTCATGAACAGTGATGCAAGAATACCTAATGAAACACTGGCAAACAGACTCCAAGAACACATCAAAACAATTATTCACTATGATCAAGTAGGCTTCATCCCAAGCGTGCAAAGGTAGTTCAACATATGAAAGTCTGTCAATGTAATACACAATATAAACAAACTAAAAGAAACAAACCACATGATCATCTCACTAGATGCTGAAAAGGCATTTGACAAAATCCAACACCCCTTCATGATAAAGGTCTTGGAGCAATCAGGAATAAAGGGGACATACCTAAACATAATAAAGGCAATCTACAGCAAGCCAGCAGCCAACATCAAATTAAATGGACAGAAATTCAAAGCTATTCCACTAAAATCAGGAACAAGACAAGGCTGTCCACTCTCCCCATACTTATTCAATAGAGTACTTGAAGTTCTAGCCAGAGCAATAAGACAACATAAGGGGATACAAATTGGAAAGGAAGAAGTCAAGCTTTTGCTATTTGCAGATGACATGATAGTATACATGAATGATCCCAAAAATTTGACCAAGAAACTGATACGGCTTATAAACACCTTCAGCAACATAGCAGGATACAAGATTAACTCAAAAAAATCAGTAGTCTTCCTAAATACAATTAACAAGCAAACTGAGAAGAAAATCAGAGATACACCATCTTTTACAATAGCCACAAATGATATAAATATCTTGGGGTAACTCTAACTAAGTAAATGAAGGGAATGTATGACAAGAACTTTAAGTCCCTGAAAAAAGAAATTGAAGAAGATGTCAGAAAATGGAAAGATCTCCCATGCTCATGCATAGGCAGAATTAACAAAGTAAAAATGGCAATCTTACCAACAGCAATCTACAGATTCAATGCAATCCCCATCAAAATACCAACACAATTCTTCACAGACCTGGAAAGAACAACACTCAACCTCATACAGGAAAACAAAAACCCAAGATAGCCAAAAGAATCCTGTACAATAAAACAACCCCTGGAGGCATCACAATCCCTGACCTCAAGCTCTACTATAGAGCAACAGTAATAAAAACAGCTTGGTACTTCCATAAAAACCAACATGTAGACCAATGGAATTGAACTGAAGACCCTGTCATTAATCCACATGCCTATGAACATATGACAAAGAAGGCAAAATTGTACAATGGAAAAAAGAAAGCATCTTCAACAAATGGTGCTGGCATAACTGGATGTCAACATGTAGAAGGCTGAAAATATATCCTTCTCTGTCACTGTGCATTAAATGTAAGTCCAAGTGCATTAATGACCTCAACATAAACCCAGTTACTCTGAACCTGATAGAAGAGAAATTAGGAAGTAATATTGAATGCACTGGCACCAGAGATCACTTCCTAAATATAACACCAGTAGCACTGGAACTGAGAAAAACAATTAAACAATGGGACCTCTCATAACTGAGAAGCTTCTGTAGAGCAAAGGACACTGTCAACAAGACAAAGTGACAGCATACAGAATGGGAAAAGATCTTCACCAATTCCACATATGACAGAGGGCTGATATCTAGAATATATAAAAAACTTAAGAAATTAGACATCAAAATGCCCAACAGTCCAATTCAGAAATGGGCTATCGAACTAAATAGAGAATTCTCCACAGAGGAAGTTCAAATGGCTGAAAGACATTTAAGGAATTGCTCAACATCCCTAATTATCCAGGAAATGCAAATCAAAACGACTCTGAGATACCACCTTACACCTGTCAGAATGGCTAAGATCAAAAACACTGAAGACAGCTTATGCTGGAGAGGATGTGGAGCAAGGGGAACTCTCCTCCACTGCTGGTAGGAATGCAAGCTTGTACATCCACTTTGGAAATCAATATGCGGTTTCTTAGAAAATTGGGAATCAATCTCCCTCAAGACCCAGCTATATCACTCTTGGGCATATACCCAAGGAATGCTCAATCATACCACAGGGGCACATGCTCAGCTATTTTCAAAGCAGCATTGTATGTAATAGCCAGAACCTGGAAACAACCTAGATGCCCTTCAGCTGAAGAATGGATAAAGAAAATGTGGTACATATACACAATGGAGTCCTACTCAGCAGAGAAAAACAGTGACATCATGAGGTTTGCATGCAAATGGATGGATCTAGAGAAAAATCATCCTGAGTGAGGTAACCCAGTCTCAGAAAGACAAACACATCACAGTATGTACTCACTCAGATGGAAACTAGATGTAAAACAAAGGATGACTAGACTGCTACTAACAACTCTAGGGAGGCTACCTAGTAAAGAGGACCCTAAGAAATACACAGGGATCACCCAACAACAGAAATGGATGAGATCTACATGAGCAAACTGGATGTGAGGGGGTTAATAAAGGGCAAGATTTGGAGGAAAGATAGCTTAGGGGAGTGGGAGATCACAGCTGGATCAAGAACAGAGAGGGAGAACAAGGAAAGAGAGACCATGATAAATGAAGACCCCATGGGTATAAGAAGAAGCAAAGTGCTAGAGAGGTCCCCAGAAATCCACAAAGATACCTCCACAATAGACTACTGGCAAAGGTTGAGAGAAAGCCTGAACTGACCTACTCAGGTGACCAGATGGCCAAACACCCTAACTGCCATGCTAGAGCTCTAATCATTGACTGATGGAAGCAGATGCAGCGATCCATGGCCAGGCCCCAGGTGGAGCTCTAGGAGTCCAATAAGTAAGAAAGAGGAGGGATTGTATGAGTAAGACTTGTTGGGACTGTAATTGGAAAAAGCACAGGGACAAATAGCCACACTAGTGGAAACACATGAACTATGAACCAATGGCTGAGGAGCCCCCATGGAACTGGATCAGGCCCTCTGCATAAGTGAGACAGTCGATTAGCTTTAACTGTTTGGGAGGCCCCAAGGCAGTGGGCCTTGGACCTGTCCCTAGTGCATGGGCTGGCTTTTTGGAGCCTGGGGCCTATGCTGAGACACTTTGCTCAGCATGGGTGAGGGGAGGAGGGGAATGGGCCTGCCTTGGCTGAGGAGGGAGGAGAGGGGAATCTGTGGCTGATGTGTAAAAATAAGTTGATTATAAAATTTTAAAAAAAAAAGAATCTTTTTTTTTCATATTATTGCCCAGGAATGTTTCTTAAGTTTACACACACACACACAAACACACACACTTCCTGTGGGACCCTGGCTAGGTCTGATGGGTTTCCTCAAAACAAGAATCTAGTGGGGGAGGAATATTCATGAGGCTAAATGTCATGAGGACATAGAATATCTTTGTATGGAACTGGGTGGTAGAGTTGACACACAGGATCCTGTGGGTAGATGCAGAGATGGCAGTTCTATGAGTCATATGGAATGAGAAAAAGAGCCCATTATCCACTGTGGACCATTCATGAGAAGAATCACTCTGTCACCAACACTTGCAACCCAGGTGTCCCTTCACCCACCAGGCCTGGATAGTAATCAAGTGAATACAGTCTTTCTCCCAAGACCCTTTGACAGCCAACCCATAGGAGGGTAGATGTTCAAGTGGCTTATACTGCATATATTCTGAAATTCTCAGAGCCTCAAAGGGGCTTGAAAGAAATGCAATCTGTGCTGAGTTGACCTGCTTCTAGAATTGAGTGATCCAGCAGCCTGGACATTCTGATCTCTCTTCCAGCATCAAAGGAATCCACCCACAGTGGGTCTCTGCTTTCAAACTTACATCATCAACCTTAAAATCTCATCCCCTTTGTGTGACAGCCTGGGCTTCCTCCCACATAAAGTTTTTCAAACACTTGCCTCAAAGTCACAATCGATGCTCTGGGCCCACGCTGTCTCTCACGGTACCCACACTCTGACCCAGCAAGACAAGAGACTTCTGAGTCATAGAGATGCAAGAATGCAGGACCTTTGACCTCTCAGGCAGAAAAGTCAAAAGCTAAGAATCTTTTTATCTTCCCAGATATCACTGCACAATAAGCTCTAAGATACAGGGAGCCTGCTCTCCAGGGATGGTTCCCTATGTGGATCCCAGGTCCCCTGTGTGCTTAGAATATAAATGTGCAGAGTGCCAGATTCTGCACCACTGGGAACACTGAGAGGATGTTTCTCTTTTCACCTATAGCACCACTGACAAGCTTGTTACCATCACACTGCCCCTCCTCCTGTGCAGCAGAGTGGCTGCTCTTAATGCTCTGCTTTCTCCTTTAATCCTAAAATGTAATGTTTCTGCATCTCACCTGGTCACAACTCTCTACTGTAGTATCTCACTGTATTCCACTTTGGTGATGTGGCTGCACATGTTCTTAGCATCAATCTGGTAGAGATACAGGAGAGTACTGGGTATCTCTGCCATCTTTCAGACCACTAATGATCCAGTTTCTAGAAAAATACAAGAAAAAGTCAGTCTATAAAATGGTGGGAAAAATTATAAGAAACATGTAGTTTTAAAATGACTATTTATTTTGGGACATGACAAAATATTTAATACAACATACATCAAAATCTTGGTCTCATTCTCATGCCAACAATACATGGAAATATAATATCTAGGCAGTATTTTCACTTGAACTTACTTAATTGGATAGAATATATGTAGGCTTATGTCATGGAAAATTGGAACACATTCTGTGAAAAATAAATTTCCTTGAAGTTGGACAAATAGTGAAATGGAAAATATATAGGCTCACCTGACAGATCAAGGGAACAGGAGGAGTAAGTTGGGAAAATAAAAAAAAACAGGGGTCTGAGGAAGAGGCATGAGAATGAATATGTGGCAGTGCACAAACATGATGAGTCTCAAAATACCAGCCAGAGGTACCATAAAACAAGTGGTCAAGATGACCTGGCAAAGGAATATTTCCTAGAACCTGTTCATCTAACTTACTGCATGGACAGTGAGTCATAGAAAGAAATGTGGACAAGCTAATGGTCCAATAGTGTGGTCGCATTTCATCAAATCTGATCAAGCATCTTATGCAACACAGTATCTATGACATTCATACAAATCCTGACTTTGAGCCCTTAATAGTGGAATTTTCTAAGATTACTTGAATCTGTTATAAGTTGGCAAGTGGTGGCACTGGATCCTCTTT
>NW_023413593.1:0-34376 GCF_903995425.1 Onychomys torridus | reverse complement strand
AGAGAGAGAGCTTCCTCTGGAAGGGGTGGGTATCAGGACCTGGGTCTTCTCATTGCATCTAGATGGGTTGGGTAAGGAAGGGGGTCTGTGGGCTCAGTCGCAGGTGACCCCTGCCTCAGCGGGCACAGTGGACAGGAAGTGGACACAGAGGGTGGGCTCTGGACTGTAGTATTTCATGTGAGTAGGACGAACCATGGGAGAAAAGATGCCTGGGATGGAGAGGTCACTGCTGTCTGAGGGCAGTCTCTCATTCCCTGTAGGAGACCTGAGGCTGGGAGGTCACAGAGGACAACTACACCAGAGGCTTCTGGGATTTCTGTATGCCTGGAAGCCCTTCCGCTCTTGTGACCCTGGGCCCACAGCTGGATGGTGTTCTTGTCCTCACCTCAGACCTTGGCTGTGAGAGTCAAAAATGACTGTGGTGGAAAGGTCATTGGAAGCACGCCCCAGTTGCACAGCTCTGTGCAGGGACAACCGTGTAGAAGACTCCAGAAATACCTCTGCTCTTGGAGAATTTTCCAGCACAGAACAGGTGACCTGCTGTGGGATTCCATTTTCAGGTTCCTTGTGGCTTTACCCAGCAGGTCTGCACAGAGAGGATGATTAGACCACGGGCCTGAGTGCAGGTGTCTGAGTGCAGGCTCTGGAGGGGTTTCTATAAACACCCTAGGGCAGAGACAGTCAGGGCCTGTTTGGAATAGGTTCCAGGCCCTCTTGAGGCTATCCTGCATTTTCTATCTGTTTATCTCCACACTCTAAATCCTTCCATCTAATATTTCCTGCTACTTTCACTCAAGGAAATTCTGGGGAGCTGTGGGCTTGGTGGGCAAACCCCCAGCAACCTCCCATGCCCTGGAGTCATGCTCAGGAATCCCCCTCTGCACAGTGGGATCCTTGTGAGCTCTGAGAGTGTTTGCATCACATCCCTGAGGCCTATGAAAACTACCAGCTGAAGATTCTCAGGTCCAGGGTAAGAACCTGAGGCATCTGGACCTAGGGAGGTGAGGCTCAGCCAGAGCAGAAGCTGCGGGGCCAGGGTCCCGTGCCACCTCCCTGCACACTGCCCATCAGGGAGAGCCCTCCACTGTCCTCTCAGGCACTCACACCCTTCCTTCAGCAGCACAGAGGGAGGTTGCTCAGAGGCCTCCTGCCTGTCCTGTGGAGTCAAGAATTAGAGTGAGAATACACTGGAAGAGGGTCTGGGTGGGGAACTGAGGCAGCAGAGGGGAGAAGACCGAGGCAGTTGATTGCCTCCTTAGAGAGAATCTGGGGTCACCACGCAACTCCTCAGCTCTGCCCTTCTCCAGTGTCCCCAGCAGGGAATGGATCCTGCAGTGTGGCCTTGGAGGGAACTGTCCATCTCCCATGCCTGGCTTCACCTTCTGTCCTAAAATGTCTCCCTGACCTCGGCTCTGGAGGGGTAACCCCTGAGCAGGGACACCCAGTAGTTGAGGAGGACTTCTGTATGGGAATGGGTCCCACAAGTCATGGGTGACAATCAGGATTCCTAGGAGAAGAGGGAGGATCAGCTGCCATGTGGAACTCAGCAGGGTCAGTACCACAAACTATGTTCTCTTTTGTCAGCCTGCTGGAGCCCAGCCGGGGTTCTGTCCACTGGGGGCAGAGGTCAGGGGATGAGGACAAGAGGCTGGAAGCCCCCGAATAAGAAGACACTGAGCAGACCCTAACATATGGCCATCTACCTAGTGTAACCAGAGGCAGGCAAAACCCACTCTGAAGCCCACATCCACTCAATAAGGAGCTGAGAATCATTTTATAAACTCTCCGCTCTTCTTCCCTCGATATTCTGCAACTCAACCCAGAATCCATCTTACACCCAGTCATTTCAGAGAGATCTCTTAGATTATCCTGGACTGAGCTGGTCTGACTGACTCTGACCCCTCCCTGGGCTCCTAACATAACAAAGCATTTCTCACCTTCCCAGCCACAGAGCTCAGCCTTGTCACCTGTCTCCCTGAAGTCACTCCTGGTGTCCCTGTTGGCCATCATGACTTTCATTCCCATCTCTTGTGTTCCAGTCCTGCAGCACAGTCACTTGTCCCTTCCCCAGGAGACCCAGGGTCTCAGCACACAGCTCAGTCCTGGGGAAGATGCTGACATGTCCTGCCTGACTCCTGACCATGCAGCCTGCTCATTCTCAGCCTCTGCAGTAATGGACCCAGTCAACTATTTCCTCCAGACACAGCTTAGAAAGGAACACTCAGGCTGGACCCGTCAGTCCTGGTTTTCTCAAGTCTGGATGCACACAAATGTGCTTCCCTCACACCTTCCCGCTCTCCAGTGGAGAGTGCAATCTTCCCAAACATGGGTGTCCTTAACCAAAACCCCATTTTGTATTAAGGCCCCTGGAGAGTCCCCTCTGGTGGGTACTCTTTCCTCATGCTGCTACACCCTCCTCTTAGACAAAAAGTAGCTTCCTCTTTCTCCCTCTCTCTTCCTCCCTCCCTCCCTTTCTCTGACACCCCAATTCCAAGGCAACATCCAATCCCTCAGGCCAGTGTTCTTGTCAGGTCTGGAAAAACACTGGTAAGAACTGTCTATTGGAACAGACCACAACAGCTACTTGTTCCCAATCGGGAATCATGGAGCAGGCTGATAAAGCTGCTTTGAGGGACCAAGTGCCATGGCTTCTGAGGTTTGGATCCACAGCTCCTGGGACCCTGTCTGCCTTTCAGTTCCTGAGAAAACCGAGGCACTCCCTCGGGCCGTGAAGCATTCAGATTACCTGTGTGTTCTCTGTGCTCCTTAGAAGTCCATGGAGCATGGAGACATTTGGCTACACAACAGTATTAGACAACATCCTGCATACTCTTCCCAGCTCACAAGCACCAGGACATCATGGCTGCCGTTGTGTTCTGTTTTGATAAGTGTATAAATGTCTGATTACTGGGAATGAACTTGTCTTGACCTCAGTCTTCCTGAGACCTGTCCAATTAGGTGGTTTTAATTCCCACCAACCATCCAGGAGACCCTGGTTTGGTAAGTGCTGGTGCTGACATTCCGTCCCCTGTCCTGGAGAAGACTGCAGCTCCTCTCAACAAGCCCTCCACAGTCCTCTCTCCAGTCACCGCTCGGGTCCTAACCGGCTCCTCACAGGTTCTGTCGCACTGGGGAAATACTTTGTCCTGTGTAGACCTCATGCCTGCTTTGTCTTCTAGAAGTGGGAAGATGATTTCACCAATGTCCTAATCAGCCCTGATCTCCAGGTGACCTGGAACAACCAACTTCTCCTGCTGCCCATTGTGGGGTCTCTTAATGCTAAGAGCATGTCCATCTGCTGCCCCCGCTGGCCTTCTTACCCTCATCATAGCCTATTGGCTGAGTTAGCTATAGAACTCGGCCACAATCAATGGCCCTTAAGTCAGTTAGAGGGACCCCTAAGGAGTCAGGAGACTGTTGGTGTTCTGTTTTGTGTAGGTCCGTGAAAAAAAGGGTCACTCCAAGATGAATTTTAGGTGTAGCTAAAAAATCAAGGGAATCATCTTTTGGTGAACTGACTGACCGTTGTTTCACAAAAAGATTTTTACTGTTTACAATTTACACCTCTTGGAAAGTCAGTTCCCCAAACCAAAACCTCTTATCTGGGGTTGTTTGAAGGAACCATCTGCCCAGCCAGTTCTCAGCTATGAGACCTAGTGATTTTCAAGTCCTCTCATAACTAAGCTTTGCAAAGTCTCTGACTCCTTCAGGATGAGCTCAGGTAAGAATCAAACACTTCAAACAAAGGGTAACAATTAGAAAAGCTAGTTCAAGCCATGTTCAACCTCCAGAATTCAAGTCAGATGCAAGACTCTGCAGGATCTCTAGCTACAGGGAACATGGTTGGAAATCACCCAAAATGTATGATCAGGTTGGTTCCTTGCCTCAGTAGTACCACAGAATCACTGGCACTCACCACTGAGCTCAGCATGCTTGTAGCAGCCTAAGAGGGTAGCTACCTGGTCCTGGGGAAGAAGGAGCTGAATATGCCAGTGATTTGAGGATAGTACCAGATGCACCTGAAAGACTAAAAGAACAGATACGTGACTATGAAAGCACATCTGGGACAGGGCTGCTGTGGACAACAACTGGGGCAGTGCCGCTGTGGAGAACACCTGCGGCAGGGCTGCTGTTGAAAACATCTGGGGTAGGGCTGCTGTGGAGAACATCTGGGGCTGGGCAGCTGTGGAGAACACCTGGGGCAGGGCTGCTGTGGAAAACTTCTGGGGCAGGGCTGCTGTGGAGGAACATCTGGGGCAGGGCTCCTGTGGAGAACACCTGGGGCAGGGCTGCTGTGGAGAACACCTGGGGCATGGCTTCTGTGGAGGAACATCTGGGGCAGGGCTGCTGTGGTAAAGCCTCCAGGGAGGCAGCTGCCATGGTTCCTACTTCTCCTGTGTTCCTCACAGCCTAAGTCTGCTTTTCAGCCCTTGAGTACACAAGCACTTAGTGTGACAGTGTCTTCCAGGTCACAGGCCATTGATTCCAGATGGCATTGTTTCCTCAGGATCAACCATTACCGTACACACTGGTGTAGCATCTCACCACCTAGAACCTATGGCTGGCGGCTCCCATGCACTATGAAGGTCACACACTGACACTGGGACAGAATGGCTCCCACGACTCTGCACATCACACACCATCACCTGGGTCCCCTTTCCCCTTCCTGTTGTCTCCCAGGCTTCCATACCCCTCACCGGTCTCCATTGCAGGACTCTCCCTCAGCAGAGTGTGTGCAAGTCTGCTTCCTCCTGGACTTGGAGGCAGTGTTCTCATTCCTGTCCCTGTGGCCTCCTCCCCTGTGTGTTCACACCTGTGAAAGCTTCCACACCTCGGTCTCTGATCCACTCTCAGCTCAGGACAGAGCAGTGGAGGCTGCCTCGCTCTCTTGTAGCTTGGTGATCTGCAGTCTGCACTGGAACACTAACCCATCACCTCCTGGCTGGGGGCTTCATCTCTCTGTCTGTCTGTCTGCAATAAACAGCACTTAATGTACTGTGATAGCGTCCCTTCCTTCGTCCTGCCGCCTTCGAGTTCTCTGGCATTTCTTTCCTGTAGACCTATCCAGTTCCCACCCTGGGGGGCATCAGGAAGAAGGCAGGGTGGTAACCTCTGGTCTGTCACTGTTTCTGACCCAGGGTGCCTGGGCTGCTCAGGAGGGGACTGCTTTGCAGCTCTCCAGGAAGGTGGCACATTCCACAAGGCCTGGGAATGTGACAGCTCTGGGCCCTGTCCTGAGGCTACTGTGGGAAAAGTCCACATGACTCTGGGATTGTCTCAGCCCCTAAGTGGTTATCAGGGCCTCTCTGAGGGCAGAGGGCCTGCACCCTGCACCCATACATGGGGTCGGGTGGACCTGGCTCCATAGCACATGTCTTGTCATTTCATTGGCCCTTCCTGCTGCCCTGCTGATGTGCCCAGTGAAGACTGTAGAGTAGAGGTTCTCAACCTCCCTGATGCTGCGACCCTTTGATACATTTCCTCTCGTTGTGGTGACCCCAACCCCAAAATGTTTTCATTACTACTCCGTAATTATTTCTGCTACTGTTGTGAATCCTAATGTAAATATCTGCTTTCTCTGATGGTCTTAAGCAACCCCTATGAAAAGGTCTTTCGCTCAATCAAGAGCGGCTCTCAGAGTTTCTTCCTTCCTTCCCCTTCTCTGGGCTTCAACACTCCAGACCCTTAGGTGCACCTTCTCAAAGACGCCACTGGCCAAGGACCTGAACGTGATGGGGTGGAGGAAACGACGCTTCTTTCACCTGAAAGATCCCCATTGTCTAAGGAATCTATAGACTACCATCTGCCTGCAGGCTTCCTGCCACTGAACGACATTCTCTAATCTTTACTGTCTTCTTTTTTTTTTAAATTTTTTAAAGATTTATTTATCTCATGTATATGGTGGTCTAGCGGTACACACACATTCATGACAGAAAAGGGCACGAGATCCTTGGGGGGACTTGAACTCAGGACCTCTGGAAGAGCAGCCAGTGCTCTTAACCACTGAGCCACCTCTCCACCAGCACTTTCACTTTTAAGACCTGGTCCAGGCTGTTCTTGAACTTACTCTGTATCCCAAGCAGGTTTTCCATCCCCTGCCTGAGTCTCCCAATTAGCTGGAATTACAGGTCTACAAACCATACTGGCTTTTATGGCTTGGTCAAGGTTGCTGGATGGTGGTGGCACACGCCTTTAGTCCAAGCACTTGTGAGGCAGAGGCAGGTGAGCTCTGAGTTCCAGGCCAGCCAGTGCTGCTCAGAGAAACTCTGTCTTGAAAACCCCCCAAAGACTTTGTCAAGGATATGCCTTCACTCTAGAGCAGTGGTTCTCAACCTGTGGGTCACGACCCCTTTGGGTTTGAAAGGCGTCTTGTGGGCGGAGTCAGTGCTGTCCTTATGGACCTTGCCCTGTCCTCCTCCATTTTCCCCTTCTTTGTGCTTAGTCCCAGCGTTTACAGTCTCTCTCGGGCTTCTAGGTTCATTGAGGCTTACCCTGCACAGTACTACGCAGTATGGGGTGATGGTGGGGACACGGGGGGGCGGGAAGCTCACCCCAAACCCGGCTCTGGAATCCTTCATGGTCACTTCTCTCTTGCCGCACCTTATCACCTACTCCAGCCCACTCCAGGTGTCAGTCTTGGGGATCCCTGTGTTCTGGTCTCACCTTATAGCCCTGGCTGTGCTGGAACTTGCTATGTGAATCAGGAACTCAGGGATCCGCCTGCCTCTGTCTCCTGGTGGCTGGGATAAAAGGTGTTCCCAAAGAAACCGGGGACCCTTTCTTTGGGTGAGTTACATCAAACTAAGTTAGTGGGCTGAGGTGTGGTTCAGTTAGGACGCGCTCAACATGCAGGAAGCCCTGGGTTAAATCCCGGACAATGTCAACTACTAAAGAGAAAGAAGCTAAGGCTGTGATGTGAGGGGCTGTGCCCAGGACAGCCTGGGAGGCTCTGCAGCCTGCAGGCTGTTGGGACATTGAACTTTGCCCTGAGGGTCCCGGGACCCTGGGAAGCCCCGATGCCGGGAATGGCCGCTAGGGGGCAGCAGGACCCAGAATGGGAGCTGGTCAGGGTCCCTGCTCACCTGAGCCACTGTGAGCTTTGACTGCTGGGGAGGCAGGGAGGTGTCGCCTATGCCCCTGCATCCCAAAGCAGAGGGGGATCTTCCCTTCAGCCCCGAATCCTCTGTTTTGCGGTTTGTATGAGTCCTTGTGATCTCCGGGCTGAAACTGAACTTCTGAGGCCGATCACACCTCAAGCTCCTTCCCCCGGTTATTGTTACTCAGTGTCAGTTGTGGTCACACACACACACACACACACACACACACACACACACACACACACACACACACACACACACACGATCCCGACATTTGGCATGCTGAGATGAGACAGGAGGATCAAGAATTCAAGGCCAACTAGGGCTACAACAAGAAAAACAAACAACAGAATGAACTCACAGGCTTCACAGGTCAGTAGCATCTGGGGCCACTCTGCAGGGGGAGTTATGTCAATTTCCCCTTCTCTTGCTGAATCCCTCAGACCAGTGTGTACATCTAGTGCAGGGAACACAGCAGTCGTGTAGGAGGGACTTGGAGGTGACCCCTCGTGCAGTAACAACCCCTAATGCTGTTAGGGGGTCTTTCTTTAGAGAACTCTCATTTCCCTCCATTTTTCTCTTTCTTTCTTTCTTCCTTCCTTCCTTCCTTCCTTCCTTCCTTCCTTTCTATCTTTCTTTTTTAAAGATTTATTTATTTAATATGTATACAGCATGTATGCCTTCAGGCCAGAAGAGGGCACCAGATCTCATTATAGATGGTTGTGATCCACCATGTGGTTGCTGGGAATTGAACTCAGGACCTCTGGAAGAGCAGTCAGTGCTCTTAACCGCTGAGCCATCTCTCCAGCCCCCTATTTTTCTTTCTTTTAAAAAATGTTTATTTCTGGTGTCTGTGTGTTTTAAAAAATATTTATTTCTGGTGTCTGGGTGTTTTGACAGCATGTGTGTCCCTGCACCATGTAAAACAGTGTCCCAGGAAACCAGAAGTGGGCAGGGGATCCCCCTGGGGGGGCCGGGGTAGAGTTCCAGGTGGGTGTGAACTGGGAACCTAACACAGGTCCTATGCAGGAGCAGTGAGTGCTCTTTACCCCGGAGCAATCTCTCCAGCTCCATAATTGTCCTTGGCAGTGACACCATCTTCATTTTATACTGACTTTTCTGTGGTTCTTTTCTCTGCAGGCCAGGGCCTCACCCAGGCCTGAGCCACCAACACCCCTGTGCAGAGAGGGTTTGAACAGGAGACGCTCTGGGTTCTCAGGGTCACAGAGTCAGAGCCATGTACACACAGATCAAAGAGAAGGAGTCCCCCATGTATCCGCACTGTGTGCACTCTACAGGAAGGTCTGAAGTCCTCCAGCACCAACATTAACACAACTCACACACAGAACGTTCCAGATGGCCTGGCTCTCCTGGAAGGTCCCCAGCTCAATTGGGTGTGTGGACAAAGAACTTCTTATACTCTCCCATGTCTATGTTTTAATTTGTGGTCTCTGATTACGTCTTTATCCCAAAGCTTTAGTACTAGCCTTTGAAATAACCACAAAAACCTTGTCCGTTGAGATTCCCTCCCCCCAACCCCCAGACATTGGGAATGTGGCTCAATGAATAGAATTCCCACCTTGTACACCACAGGCCATGGGTTAGATTCCTCAACACCTCCAGAACTAGGGTGGTGGCATACAGACTGGGCAGGTGTGATGACTCAGTAGTTAGAGCTGCACCTTCCCTTCTGCCCTCCACCTCCTTACACAACATGTCCTTGTTTATTCCCTTACACTGTATCACAGGCATCTTCCCACCACAGAGATTGTTCCAGGAGACCAGCAACTCTGTATCACTTCCCAGTGTGTCTTAGAAACAGGACTTCCAATCTCACATCTGGAATGGACTCTTTCGGCTGATCACAATGGACACAGCTGTGTCCCCTGCTTGAGGAGTGGATTTCCTCCATCACAGATGGAGACAGTGACAGCACACCCAGGAAAACATCCATGCAGAGTCAGATCTGCTGAACCCTGAGCTCACTGGTCACTCACAGGATCGTGGGTGTTTCAGGAGATAACCACTGAGGTGCCTGCCCCAGCGTGCATGTCCACTCACACAGCTGCATCACTGCAGTCCCCTGCACAGCTCCCAGCAGCTCCACTCAGCAGTCTCCTCTCCCTCAGGAGCTGCAGCTGGTTTAACCCTGAGAGGGAACCGCTACATTGTGTCAGCTCCTGAACCTGTAGCTTCTTGTGTTTCCCGAGCCTCATCAGCTCCTCCTGGCTCCAGCAGGAATGTTTCAGTCTAGAAGAAAATTCACACACTCACCTCCCTCTTCTACAGAAGCTCCCTTGATTAACACAACCTCAGGCCAAATGCTGGTGTGTGGAGTGCAGCACCAGGTCCCCTCACACTGAGGTCAGGGTCACCTGAGCTTTCCCTCAGCAAATCCCTCCCTCCCTCTCCACCTGCCTTTCTGTCTTTGATCCATGATCCTAATTATATTTTTATTCATTCATCAAACATTTCTTGGGTCTGAATGTCTGCTGGATCCCAGGCACTGAGGTCACCATCCCTCACAAGACCAAGATGGCAGCATCATGACAGAGATTGTCACCTTCTTGGTCTTCAAACATCTCAGCTAAACTCCTGGAGCTCCTGACTCGAGGTCACAAAGCTAGAAGAGCAAACTGCAGGGTCCGGATGAATACCAGAGCAGGGATAAAGTCATTTCATCTCTGATGTTCCCACAATCTATTTTTTAAAGATTCATTAATTTTATGTCTATGAGTGTCTCTTGCCTGTATGTTTTTGTACCATGTGCCTATCTGGTGACCACAGGAACACTGGAAGTGTATGTGGGTGGTGTGAGTAACAGTGTGGGTGCTGGGGTTTGAACCCGGGTCCTCTGCAAGAGCAGCATGTGCTGCTAACCCCTGAGCCATCTCTGCAGTCCCTGGAACACTTCTTCTTCTTCTTCTTTTTTTCTTTTTCCAGAGCTGAGGACCGAACCCAGGGCCTTGCTCTTGCTAGGCAAGCATTCGGCCACTGAGCTAAATCCCCAACCCCTGGACCACTTCTTTTAAATACACTAAAATCTCCAGCAAACTCAGACTGTAAATCCCTGAGTCACCCCTGGAGGCAGCAGGAGGATTCCCAGAGCCAGGGAGGGAGAGGGGACCTTGGGCAGACACAGATCCAACAGGACAGGTTTGAGATGAGACCCTGTGGATCCCTCCTCTCTGCCCATCCTACAACCCTGGTTAGATTCTGAAAGATGGGAAAGGAGGAGAGATCCTCCAGGGAGGGGCGTGGAAGGAGGCAGGAGCTCAGGAGACTGAAGTTCATGTTCTCAGCCCACAGTCAAGTGAGTACAGTGGCATATTTGGGCCTTGGGGGGACAAGGATGGACAAACACCTGTTAATGCTGTCACTCAGGGACCCCAAAGGGGGATGAGACAGGCACCACTCACAGGGACAAGAGCAGGCCTAGGCCTCCACACAAAGTAAAAAGACAAGAAATAAACAGAGAAATGGGGTGAAGAGCCATGGTCAGGTCAGAGCTCAGGCTGAGGTGTCACAGCAGCCCTGGCTGCTCACAGTCCTGGGGACAGGACAAGGCTCTGTCATCCCAGTATCCCTGTGATCACAGACTCTCAGCATATGGTTCAAGTGATGAAGAGAACAGACCAGGAGGTGACAGAGCTGAGGAGGGACCATGTCACAGCCAGCAATGGACTGAGCTCCACCTGGGCACAGCCCTGTTCACACTCAGCTCCCACAGCCTCATCTTGTCCACCAGATACACACAGCACAAAGAACACAGATTCTGGAAGGTTCTCCATGGTGCCATTTATTTCCTTCAAAGCTCTAAGTATTCCAATCATTTAATTTACCCGCCAATCAACCTGTCAGATCAAGGACATGAACAATCAAATTGACATTCAGATTCTTATTTTCAGTGGGGCGTCAGGGGCTGCAGCTCAGGATGCAAATGTCCCCTCCTGTCTGCTGGACCAGGAAGGTTGGCTGTGGAAGGGAATGTAACAGTGCAGGGACAGGGTCCGGGTATGCAGGGGTGGCTTGGCTCCCAGGTCTTCACATTAGCCCACAGGGTCACAGGGAACATCAGACTTGTTGCTGAGCGTGAACTGAGGGGCTCTGAGCGTCACAGGAGACAACTGACCACATCTCTGTCACTCTGTCAGGCCGGGCAGCTGTCTTCACGCTACAAACAAGAGTCATGAACAATCACTGTGAAGACAACGTCCCAACAACCCACCACACACTCAGAGGTGATTCCGGAAGTCCCTGAACCCCAATCATGTCCACTTGGGCCCCTCCGCAAATCAGTCCCCACAGTGTCACCTTTACAGTCTGGGAGAGACACATCAGAGCTCTGGGCACTGTCCCTGCCTGGGGTAAAATTACATATAGTCACAGGAAGGTGAAAACATGGCCTCTAGAAGATTTCACTGTACGAGGTATTATGGGTTGGCATACTCCAGCTTCACCCCCTGGGCTTCAGGGACAATCCTGCTCCCCACACTTACCTGTAGCTGGAGTATAGATCCCTCCTTTTCCACCAGTGAGAAGAAAAGCTGTGAGAGACCAGAGAAGATCCTGACCCTAGGAAGGTTCCAGAACTGACAGCAGACCCAGGTCAGAGACAGGAGCAATGAGGGCTGTAGATGTTCCCCTTAATGAGGCAGAGCACACTTCTGAAAGGGGCTGAGAGAGAACCAGACCCTGTCCTTTCCTACCTGTGATTCTCCTCCTCCTCCCCACAACAGCCACCACAGCTCCAATGATGGCCACAGCTCCAAGGAGACCCAGGACAGCAATGATTGTCACCATGGCGACAGTGGACTGAGGCGGCTCTGGAAGGGAAGGACAGGAGGGGAAGGTGAGGGTCATGACCCCAGCTCTCAGCCCTGACCCTGCTCAGGGTCTGGAGAAGGTTCCAGCTTTCCCTGACCCCAGCTCTGCACTCACACCCTCCTTACCCCATCTCAGGGTGAGGGGTTGTGTCAGCCCCTCATGGTCTACATGGCATGTGTATTTCTGCTCCTCCCCGGAAGGCACCACCACAGCTGCCCACGTCTGGAATGTTCCATCCCCAGAAGGTCTGGTCTCCACAAGCTCCATGTCCTGAGTCAGATCCTCCCCATCCCTCTGCCAGGTCACAGAGATCTCAGCAGGGTAGAAGACCAGGGCCCAGCACCTCAGGGTGCCATCTCCTTTCAGTATGGGGTGATGGGTCACATGTTCCTTTGGGGGATCTGTGTGGAAGATTTAAGTAATCCCACATTTAACAAGATAAACTGAAAGCTGCAAAGACAAAGTTAAACCAATGATGACACTAAACTGTGTCTGGACAATTCTGTCATCACACTAGTGACCTCAGGTAGAGCTGGTCCCCTCATCACAGAACTGCACATTTTCCTGGGGGGACTCAGTAGCTGAGAGAGAATCCACAAGAGCCAGCAGGTCAACAGGGCCTTCCTCATGTGATGTTCTATAGCGTAAGTTAGGTGGTAAAAGATTAGAAGGAATGAAAAATTAATATGTTATTAATTCATATAAAAATAAGAAATCAAGTACAAGAGCTACATGAAGGATGTTACCAATTACTGCTGTCAACATTGAGGCACAACCACTGAGGCCATCTTGCTGACCAGCCCTAACTGTCTGTCCAAGTGAACAGCCATCACCTAAGTGTACAGCACACATGTGGTGAACCTCTGACATTCTGCCAGAGAAAATGACTCCCCAAGCCCTGCCTCTGGGGGACAAGATACAAGGTATTGTCACCAGGACCCCTAGAAGTGTGCTGTGGGGCCCAGTGCAGCACTCACTGGGACACAGCGGTGCTCACAGGGGTGTGTGGATCATCCCTGTCACTCCTGTCCTGGAGCTGCAGAAGACCCTGTCTCTGAGGAAGTTCAATTCCTAATCCACTGGGGAACACTGTGACTTGTTGGGGCAGAGGGAGAGCAGGAGGGCTCTGGATGTTAATATGACAGGAAATAGTCTAAGATCACAGGAACCTTTCTGATTTAAAGGAAACACTGATGTGTTTAAGTATCCACGTTAGCAGTTCCCCCTGGATCCTGTGGAGACTGATACAAATAACAGGAGGGGAGAGAGAGAAGCAATATCACCCCAGTGAGGGGAAAAATCTGACTGAAAGCAAAAGGAAAACTTCAAAAAACAAAAACAAAAACAAAAACCAAGAAAGAAAGAAAAGAGCCGGGCGGTGGTGGCCCACGCCTTTAATCCCAGCTCTCAGGAGGCAGAGCAGGGCGGATCATTGTGAGTTTGAGGCCAGCCTGGTCTACAGAGTGAGTTCCAGGAAAGGCACAAAGCTAGAGAAACCCTGTCTAGAAGAAAACAGAAACAAAAAACAAACAAACAAAAAAACTAAACAAAACAAAAGAATGTAAAGAAACACACACACACACACACAATTTAGTATTTGTCCAGGGTACTGCACAAGTGCTCTCGTGACCATTCTGTGAATAGACGAATTGGGGTGCAGAAGGGATGACCTCACCCACAGGAACCTGGGAGAATGTATCTTTGCAAAGCTCTAGAAACTGGGTGAACCAGCCCAGGGCGTCCATGTCTCCCATCAGGTAAAGGAGACTCCCTGTCCTGCTGTGTAAGGCTGACACACACAGACGACAGGACTCAGTTTCCACAGACCCTGGTGTGGGCAGAGACCCCGGCCTGGGAGCGGCCATGGCTGACAGCGGCTGCAGGAGACCCAGGGACACTGTCTGCCCTGAGACAGGGGCATGACCCCAGCTGAGGGCTTTCTTCTTCCTCAGGACTGAGCCCAGCCCGAGGCAGAGGGAGGAGCTGCCCGCGGCCCTGCACCTGTGCGCTGCAGCGTGTCCTTCCCGATCTCCAGGTATCTGCGCAGCCACTCCACGCACGTGCCCTCCAGGTAGGCCCTCCGTCTCTCTGCCTCACCAACCTGCTCCAACTTTCGACGCGAGATCTGCGCCGCCATGTCCGCCGCCGTCCACGTCGTCAGGTCGGGGTTCAGGGCGATGTAATCGCGGCCGTCGTAGGCGAACTGATCGTACCCGCGGAGGAGGCGCCCGTCCGACCCCACGTCACAGCCATACATCCACTGGATGGTGTGAGAGCCTGCGGGGACCCCGCGGTCAGCCCCGCCCACCCCGTCAGCCCCGCCCACTCGCGGGCTCCTCCAGACCGAAAGGGAAACCGAGTCCCGGTCCCCGACTCTCCTCCCGAACCTCGGACCCGGAACCCGGGGCGACTCCCGCCCGGACGTAGGGACGTGGAGGGGTCGTGACCTCCACCCGCGGTCACTCACCGCCCTCGCTCTGGTTGTAGTAGCCGAGCAGGGTCCTCAGGTTCACTCGGAAAGTCTGCTCGTTGTCCTTGGCGTTCCGTGTGTTCCTCTCCCAATACTCCGGCCCCTCCTGCTCCACCCACGGTGCCCGCGGCTCCATCCTCGGAGTCTCCGCGTCGCTGTCGAAGCGCACGAACTGCGTGTCGTCCACGTAACCGACGGTGATGTACCGGGGCTCCCCGCGGCCGGGCCGGGAAGCGATGGTGGAGAAATACCGCAGCGAGTGCGAGCCTGGGGGCGGCGCGCGGTGAGACCCCGACACTCCTCCGGGACCCGGGCGGGTGCGGGGCCGGGAGGGGAGCGGGGCGCGGGGCTCGGGACGCGGGTGGAGACGGGCAGGAGGGTCTGGCCGGGCGACGCGGGGCCGCGGCTTCCCCGGGGCCGCCCCCGCCCTCCCCGCAGGGTCGTGTCCCTCCGACCCCGCACTCACCCGCGCGGGTCCGCGTCGGGGCCAGGGCGGCCGCCAGCAGCAGGAGCAGCGTGCGCGGGAGCCATCGCCCCCATCTCGGATCCGGGGCCTCTGAGTTCCGCGGGCTGCGTGGACTTTATAACCCGTGACCGCGGCGACGCTGATTGGTTGTCCGGGATCTCGGCACCCAATGGGGGTGAGAACAGGAACCTTGTCATCAGTGTCCGGGCAGAAGGACCCGACCCAGGTCAGGAGCTGGAGAAGTGAAACTGGGGACCTGGGGATCCCCAGCCCTGGGCTCCCACCCCAGACCTCACCGCCTGGGGACTGAGACTTGGCTGAACCCTGTGCTGCGGGACGGAGCGATGTTTGTCACGGTGTCTCTGAGCCGCCTAAGGACAACTGTCTCCTCAGGTTAGTCAGGATGAAACCTAAGAGCGTGGAGCTTCCAGGGAAAATACACAGAGCACTTAAAATGAATGTTCACGGAAAGGGGTGTGTCGGAGTCCTGGTGACAGTGTGGGGCTGCCGTGGACTCCTGCATCGGGAGGTGACTGGAGTTTTCACAGCTCTGCTCAAGGACTTTTGACACCGTGTTATATGTGACTCTCTGTCCCTACTCACCTCTGCTTTCACTTTCCAATTCTGTTATGTTTGGCTGTTATTTGAAGACATCACCTCAAAATCCACAGAAACAAACAAAATAATAATAAATTTAATGTTTCTCCGCTCTACTGAACAGGGATGAAACCTCAAATCCCCAGTGTGTACCTCTGCCATGAGAATCACCTCTGCCCAGTGTCCACCCTGCACAGGCCTGAGGAACTCAGGAGCCAACTCAGTTATCAGACCCAGGGCTCCACAGGCCTGTGACATACATGTCCCTCATCTCATCAGCTCATGGACTGTGAGTGAAGGTCAGAGAGAGAATGAGAGGTCACAGGTTCTGTAACTTCTAATACACTGTCATCATTATTCTGCTTTATTATTCATTACAGTTCTTTTCACTGTGATTTACTCACTAAAGCAATGTACCGTGGCAGTGTGTGGACACAGGGAACCGTGGCGTGTAGACAGGGTCCAGTGTGGTGCTGTACTTGGTCTCCACAGGGGTCTCTTCCCAGTGGAGAAGGGATCTACTGTGCTGAGACAAAGACCAGGTCCACACAGCCATCTCAGGACTATGGATTGAAGATCCGTGTAAAACACAACCATGTGGAGCCACAGATGATCATCTGGGAAGATACACTGGAGTCTGAGTGTAAGCACCATGCCGTGAAGACAGGATCCTGAGTGAAGAGGCAAAGTCTCTATTTATGGATGAGAAACCTGAGCATCAGGCTTGGCAGTGGGAGCTGCCCCCTTCAGGTGAACACAGGAGCCTGGTCTCTGTGGAGACTGTGGTGTGTGCAGGCCAGGCTCCTGCTTTAAAGAGAAGCATCTCTGCCCTGCATCCCCAATGCACTTGTCATTGACATTGTATTCCTGGAAGTAGCTTTTCTTCTAGAAGATCAGGAAATCCTTCTTCTCTGCAAAAGGAGGAAGAGGAAGGTTGAGGAGAGAACTAAATGAGTCTGGACTATGGGTCTCTCCTGGTGTTTTTCTTTTCTTGTCTTTTTTTTTTTTTTCTTTTTGAAACAAGGCCTGTATCCACAGCTCTGGCTGTCCTGAAACTTACTTTGTAGACCAGGCTGGCCTTGAACTCACAGAGAGCTATATTTGTTGTAGTATTAAGGCAACTCCATGTAGTTAAAAGGGAGGTTTATTTTGTGGGGTAACTTACAAGTAAAGGGATAGGTTACAGGGTTTGGGAAAGGTGTTCTCTGGAGAACTCTGTTCCATCTCCCTCCAGCGTCCAGGATCCAGGAACCAAGAGAGCCGGCACATCTGGATCTCAGGTCTTAAGGGCTCCTGTCTAGGCCCCACCTTGTCAGCCTGACAGTTACTGAAGCCTCAATGGGGGTAGTATTTGCAGGTCAGAGCTGGAACAGCTACCCACTACAAACCTGCAGCAGGCTTTCTTTCAGACCACCAATCAGCTCCCAAATCATGACACAGAGACTTAGTATTAGTTATGAATGCCTGGTTTTAGCTTAAACCTATCTCCAGCCAGCTTTTCCAACGTAAATGAACCCGATTCTCTCCATCTTTGTTTTTCCTCGGGGCTTTTTAACCATTCTTTCCTTCCTTCTCTGTGTCTTACTTTGCTGCTTCCTCCATGGCTGGCTGGGTAACTGGGTGGCTGCATTGTTACACGAATCTTGAAAGATCTTATTAAGCCTGGCAGGGGTGGTGGCGCATGCCTGTAATCCCAGCACTCGGGAGGCAGAGGCAGGTGGATCTCTGTGAGTTCGAGGCCAGCCTGGGCTACAGAGGGAGTTCCACGTCAGGCTCCAAAGCTACACAGAGAAACCCTTCTCAAAAAACAAACAAACAAACAAAATCTTATTAATCAAAACATACCCGGGGCCAGGCATTGGGGTGAACGCTGAAAGATCAGAGAAACAGAACAAGCCACATCCAACCTCATCTCACCATTTCCTCACCTGATCCTGTTTCCTCAGACTGGAAGCCTCTGAGTCCTCACCCAGAATGAATCTCAGCTGAACTGCTGCTAAAAGCCTAAAAGTTTAACCAGCTCTAGTTTCTGGTTTTCACACCTTATATACCTTTCTGCTTTCTGCCATCACTTCCTGGGATTAAAGGTGTGAGTCACCATGCCTGGGTGTTTCCAGTGTGAGTTTGAACTCACAGAGCTGCAGTCAGATCTCTGCCTTTGGACCACTAGGATTAAAGGTGTGTGTGTGTGCCCCCATTTTCTGGCCTCTATGTCTGTCTAGCAGCTGTTCTGTTCTATGACCCCAGATAAGTTTATTAGGGTGCACAATATTTTGAGGAACACAATATCACCACATTGCGTGGCTGGACAGTCCTGCCCTTCTCCCCTTCTTGTCCTCCTCTCTCTTCTCTCTCCCCTAGCCCATCCCTTCTCTAGCTTTTTATTACACCTAGTAGACTGAACTATTATTGGATCCTTAAGCTTTCTTTTCATAGCCAGCCATTGTTGGATTAGCTGGACCAGAGCCTATAGGTCATTCTAATGTATTACAGATAGATAGATAGATAGACAGACAGACAGACAGATAGATAGATAGATAGATAGATAGATATACATTACTCAGTTCTCTTACTCTAGAGAACCCTGACTAACCCAGATTTTTATAACAGAATGATTCCCAGGCAACAGAAATATAAGGATGAGTCTTTTCACTATCTGGAGTAGGCCTTCCAGTTTCCAACACCTACAGCTACCAAGGCCTTTCCAGTTACTGACTGATGTGTCTCCTGGAAGCTGGAAGAACACTGAAAGCCCATGGTGTGAACTATTGTACACACTTGAGGAGATTCATGCATTTGATGAACCTGATCCACCAATTGTGGGCCAGAGTGGATTTGTTTACACTGTATAAAACTCTTCACATTTTTTTAGAAAAATAAGGAAAATGATGATGCTGGTCTGTTACTCTTTGCATCTATGGATGAAATTGAGGAAAGAGATGAGCTCTATGATAAATTATACCAACTTCTAGTGTCTTAGTGTGGTGGTTTGAAATAAAATGGCCCCCAAAGGTGGTGGTGCTATTAGGTGGTGGGGATTTGTTGGAGAAAGTGTAGCACTGTGAGGCAGGATTTGAAGTCTCTTTTGTTTAAGATTTCCTCAGTGTGACAGTCAAATTCCTGTTGCTTGCAAGATGTAGGATGTTCAGCTCCAGCACCACATCTGCCTGCATGCTGCCATGCTTCCCACCGTGATATTGGACTGAACCTCCAAAATTGTAAGGGAGCCACCTCAATTAAATATTTACTTATTAGAGTTTCTGTGGTCATGGTGTCTCTTCTCAGCAATAAAAACTCAAACTAAGACACTCAGAATACAGTGAATGACAACAGTTAACACAGTGATAAAATTGACATGCTCCAGATGGGAATAAATAGTGTAAAGGTTTCTAAGTGTGACCTGGAAGAGAATCTTCTCTCCAGCATCCACAGAGCTCACGTTGCAGAACATCAAGCAGAAGCCCTCATGATAAGATTGGCTGAATGACAGCAAAAATTCAAGTCCCAGCCATGAAGAGTATCAGCAGTTAAAGAAAGGGAGTTAGTTGGTAAATAATGAGATCCTGTAACTTGGGATAAGGATGTGTGGCAGGACCCTATTGAAGCTGAGAAGTTTGACCCCTGAGATTCTCAGGGTTTATCTTACCTGTGGAGGTAATCTCTCTACCCTCAGCCCCACCTCCTGAATACACCTTTGATGAACAAATTATTCCTTCAGTGTTTGTTAAGCCAGCAGTGACTTTCTCTGAAGGAAATACCAGGGAGACAATCCTGATTTCCCTCAGAACCACCAATAGCTGCCTGCAGACCTTCCACCAGACTGCAGGCAGAACAGGAGCTTTGGGGAAGGTAGAAGGTAGACGTTTAGTGCCTGAGAGGGGCTCTGCACTGCTAAAGAGTTTAATGGGTTTGCTAATTCATTCCAGCAGAAGTTGGGGAGTATTGTGGGAATGGATTTTAGGGTGTGGGATAATGGTGGAAAGAACATTAAAACTGGGTCAGACTGAGTTTATTAATATGGGCCCTCTAAGTGCAGATTCTAGATTTAATATGGAAGCTCTCACAGTTAATAAAAGTGTCAAATGTTTGTTTGAATTGTTGGCTAAGGCATTTGTCAAAAGATGGCTTCCTGATAAAGACTTGGAGATGCCTGGTAGACCTTGGCTTAGTGATGATGAAGGGATTCTAAGGCTCAGGGAATATTCAATGCTAGCTTGGGTGTGCTGTGTAAAACCTAATCCTCCACCATGGGAAGGCCCAGAAGACATGCTCCTCACTGACCCTGTAAGACACAAAATAGTGAGAGGTCACCAGTGATTACAGAGTCTTGTCACCCTTTTCCTTGAGCCAGACCTCAGGACTGGAGATGCTGCTGCTCAGTTGGACGAATTAAAGGCAGTGAGTTTTCTTGGGTGCAAAGGTATTAGGGGCAAATTGGCAGCATGGAATTGCTAAAGACAATGTATCATAGTTACTGTAATGGTCAGCACAGGCAAAGTTAATTTTATGGTGTCATGACTCACATGGACTTTTGGTACTGGATTATCATGATGTTTCCAGGTATGAAATCAATAAGAAGCTACCTTAGTCAGTAATCTATTCCTGTGAAGACACACCATGAACTGGCAAATCTTATAAAAGATAATTTAATAGGGGTTTCCTCACAGTTTCAGAGGTTTAGTCCATTATCATCATGATGGAGACCTTGGCAACATGGAGGCAGACATGGTTCTGGAGAAGCTGCTGGGAGCTCTACATCCAGATCATCAGGCAGCAGGAAGAGAGAGAGGCACTAAGTCTGGCTTGGGCTTTTGAAAATCAAAGGCCACCACCAGTGACACATGTCCTTAAACAAGGCCAAATGGACTCCACACCCCCTTAGTGATTCCATTCCCTGATGACTAAGCATCCAAATTCATGAGCCTATGGGGACATTTTTATTAAACCACCACATTCCACTCCTTGGCCCCCATAGCTTTGTAGTAATATCATAATTCAATATGCATTCAGTCCAACTCCAAAAGTCCCCATAGTCTATAACAGTCTCAACACTGTCTAAAAGTCCAAAGTTCAAAGTCTCTACTGCGACTCATGGCAATCTCTTAACAGCAATTCCTTGTAAAATGAAAATAAAAAAGCAGATCACATACTTCCAACATACAGCGGCACAGGATATACATTCCCATTCCAAAAGGGATAAAGGGAGCACAGTGAGGAAATACTGGGCCAAAGAAGTCCAAAAACCAGATGACAAACTCCAAATCTGCATCTCCATCTCTGATGTCAAAACACTCTACAGTTCTCCAACTCCTTTCAGCTCTGTTGACTGCAACACACTTCTCTCTCAGGCTGGTTCCACAGAGTTTTAGCATCTGTCCATGAGAGGTGTCCATGACTAACATTCCTTCACACAAGGGCCTCTCTGGGCCTCCCTGCAGGGACACCCCTGATATACATGATGGGCCTCAGCTGCTTTCCTTAGATGCAGAGAGAGATTCCACAACCCCATGGACCACTTCCTCCATGGAAAGGACAACACTTTATCCTTCCTGGAGTAGTTACTTATTCTGGTTATGGATTTGCCTGGGGTGAAATCCTCCTAGCTCACAGGCACAGAAAGCACCCAGCTGACCTTCCTCCTCCGCTGTCACCCCAGAAAAGACCTTTCTCCTACACCTTCTCAGACAAAACACCTCCGACTGAATGTCCCTTCCTTCTACTTCCTGTGTGTCTGTCTATCTACCCTCCTTACTTCCTCCTATTCTACATGGATTTTTTCTGTCATCCGGTTGTCTCTTGACCTATGGTTGATTTTATTTAATCTTGTTTATGATATCCAAGCAGGAAGCTCTAAGATTAAAGGTGTGTGCTAGAGCTGGGCCACACCACAAGGAGAAGCTGGTTTTTCTAGAAAATAATGCAATCTCAGGGTTCACAGTGTGATCAAATAATCTGCAACAGTTTTTGTTTTATTTTGATGTCTGTTTTGTTTTGTGTTTTTTTGAGACAGGGTTCTTCTGTGTAACCCTGGTTGTCCTAGAAATTGTTCTGTAGACCAGACTGACATGAAGCCCTAAAGATCCTCTTGCCTCTTTGAAATTTAAAAGATTAAAGGCATATAACACCACTGCCTGGCTATATTATATACTTTTATCTTGTGTGTTTAATTTACTTTGTTTTTCCTGTATTTGAGAACAAACCCAGGGTCTTATGCACTTTAAGGAAGCCACACTGAGCCACATCCCCAGCTCTGTGATGTGTGTGTGTGTGTGTGTGTGTGTGTGTGTGTGTGCACGCGCGCGTGCTGTGGATTCAGGTCACTGGGGATTGATCCTAGTGCCTTGAGCACACCAGCTAAGAATCTTACCACTGAACTACAGCCCCATCTCATCTTCAATTTTTTTTAATTTAAATTTTTATTTTATATGTATGAGTGTTTTGCTAGAATGCACATATGCATGTGGTGCTAAGAGAGGCTGAGAGGGTGCTGGATCTCCCAGAACTGGAGCTATGTGTGGCTGTAAGCCTCCCTGTGGGCCCTCTGAAAGAGCAGCAAGTGCTCCTAACTATGGAGATCTCTCTCTAGCCTACTTTTCTCTAATTACTGCTTTGAGATGAGATCTCATTGAATTTCACTTGCCATCCTCCTGCCTCAGCCTCTCAAGTAGAGTGGAGAGCATTACAGCAAACAATTCCAGGGCACAAGAGCTTGAGGCTGCGACTGGATACTTCCTCACCCCTCAGAGGAACAGGAAGCTGAGCAGCCGCCATATTTCATAGCACCCATCATAGAACTCAGGTGAAATCCAGCCTGTTCCCCACCCAGTGTCCTTTAACAGCAAACATGGGAGATGGACTCTGCTTGCTCCCCTACACACTGACTTCCCAACACTGTGTCTGTACTTCTGTCCCCACCATAGCCTGTCTTGTCCCCCCACACACACACACCTGTAATGAGCTCAGCCCTTACCAGCCCTTCCTGGCTGAGGGGATTCCTTCCCCTGTTTGGCTTCCACTGAAGTGTGTCCTCTCTGGGACAGCACCTCCTGTGCAGCTTCTAGAATGATGTGAGAGATGTTTGTTTTCTCCCAGGGGAGAGTCCTTTCTCTTCTCCTGATTGCTGATTGTCCTCAGGCCTTCCTCCTCCTCCTTCTCCTCCTCTATCCAGGAATGCTGGCACCTGTCTGTCTGTCTGTCTTCTCACTAATTCACATGGTGGCCTCTCAATCACCTGGTGACTTTACCCCCAAAGACCTGCGTTACTTCTCCTCTTACACTACCCTGTGATCACACTGTTGATCTGTCAATGGAACCATCCTGTGATCACACTGTTGATCTGTCAATGGAACCATCCTGTGATCACATGTTGATCGGTCAATGGAACCATCCTGCACTGTGCTCTCAGCCCTCACATGGACCTTCTACCCAGGAGTTGTTGATTGCTTCACTGTTGTTATTTTGTTTCGTGTGTGTGTGTGTGTGTGTGTGTGTGTGTGTGTGTGTGTGTGAGTGCGTGTGTATGTATGTGTGTGTGTGTGTGTGTGTGTGTGTGTGTGTTTTGTTTTGCTTCAGGGTCTCATATAGCCCTGGCTGGCCTTGAACTCATGATCCTTCTGCCCCTCAGGAGCTAAACTGAGATTACAGGCCTGTGTCACACCCACTCATAAGGACATTTTGAGTTAATTCCTAGGAATCTGAGTATATCCTCCTGAACATCTGCTCTCAGGGACTGGTTCTTACTCTCTTGTTTCTCTCCTTAGCCTCCTCCTTGTTCTTTGTACTTTCTAAGCTGTGGTCACTGTGCTGAAGTTTTTGTAGGGAAAGTGCTGTTTTTAGGAACCTTATACAGAATTATTTAGATGTAAATCAAGTTATCCTACTTTATCCTGGGGTTAAGAACTCCGAGGAGCCAGGCCTGGAGTTACAGGTCTGTGATCTGAGCTACTTGGAGTCTTGAGGCAGAAGGAATGAACGTTATAATCCTGACTAGGCATACTGAGTGTTCAAACCTGTCTAAGCAACTTAGTGAGATTCTGACTCAAAAGAATACGTGAAATGAAGCTGAATGTAGCAGGAAACTTAAAAGTTCATATTAATAAAACTCAAACCCGAGGCCAATTATTGGGGTGATTGCTGGAAGATCAGAGAAACAGAACAAGCCATAGCTATCTCACCTTGCTACTTCCTCAGGTGGTCCTGTTTCCTCAGGCTGGAAACTTCTGAGTCTTCATCCTAATGGTTCTCAGCTGAACTGTGTTGCTCCAAAGCCTGAACGCTTAACCAACCAAATGCTTAACTAACTGCATGCTTTTTCTCACTACATGCTTTTTCTCCTTAGTTCCTGGTCCTCACACCTTCTATACCTTTCTCTTTCTGCCCCCACTCCCTGGGATTAAAGGTTGGGTTTCTGGGATTAAAGGCGTGGGTCACCATGCTTAGCTGTTTCTAAAGTGGCCTTGAACTCAGAGATCCACCTGGCTCTGCCTCCCAAGTGCTGGGATTAAAGGTGTGTACCACGACCACCCAACTTCTGTTGGGGCTTACTCTGACCCATTTTCTAGCCACCATTTTGGGCTTTGTTCTAGTGGCTGTCTGTTCTCTGACCCCAGATATGTTTATTTTGGGGAAAACACAATATTTCAGGAAACACAATACCCACCACATGAAGGTGGTTGATAAACTTTTAATCCCAGCGTTCTGGGAAGCAGAGGCAGGAGGATTATATATGTGAGTTTGAGAGCAGCCCAGCTTACATAGTAAGTTTCAGGCAAGCTAAAAGTCGTAGTTGTAATTATTATTATTATAAAATAAGAACAACAAAAAACAAGTTAAAAACTAATCGTCTTTCCCCGTGGGGTCTGGGAACAAGCTCAGGTCATCAGGGTGTGCAGCACGCACTCTGCCTGCTCAGTCTTCTCTCTGGCCCCCAAAACTCAGCCTATTGGAATCAGGAATCCTGATCTCTCTTCTAACACAGAGGCTCCTCAGACTGGAGTCAAGGGCTCCACCTGCTCACACACTCCAGGGCTTCACCTGTCACAATCAAGCTGTCACCTGCAGCACTGACTGAGGGACACCTGAGGGCCCCTGTCACTGGGATCAGCCTGAGACCCAGACATGTGCTCTGGTGATAGTCCCTGCTCAGGCCCCGGGGAGGCTCCTGTGATCTCTTGTGCTGTGACCTGGGAGTGAAATGCCACAGCCAGAGTCTGTGGAGTCCAGGTTTGTGCCTCTGCTGGGAGCTGAGGGTGTGCAGCTTAGGAGGGCTGGGTGCAGGGGGACAGCTTTAGTGCAGGTGACAGGAAATGCAAGTTAGTGATTGTCAAATGTCACCCTCAGTTGGGGGCGGCTCAGTGGTAAAGTACCCACTGAGCTTTGGTCTCCAGTTCCATGTAAATATCCAACACAGTGTGACCCCAATCTTGGCAGAGGCAGGACGATCCAGCTGTTCTGACTGAATTAGGGAACTCCAGACTTAGAGAGATGTCACGTCTCAGAAAATAAAGTAAGGTGGAGAAACTGGAGCAAAGGCCCTGTGGTGGATTGTGTACACAGCTCTTGCAGAGAGAGGACCAGAGTTTGCTTCTAGTATCCACAAGGGATGGCTCACAGCTGCCTGTCACTCAGTTCCAGGGGACCCAACATCCTCCTTGACACTGTACTATGTGCACAAACCCACACTCACACACACATACAGTTAAACATACAAATAAAATATTTAAAATGTTCAGGTTGAGCTGGAGAGATGGCTCAGAGGTTAAGAACACTGGCTGCTCTTCCAGAGGTCCTGAGTTCAATTTCCAGCAACCACATGGTGGCTCACAACTATCTATAATGAGATTTGGTTCCCTCTTCTGGCAGGAAGGAAAAATGCAGGCAGAATACTGCATAATAAACAAATAAATCTTTAAAAAATAAGTTTTAGGGGTTGTGGATTTAGCTCAGTGGTAGAGCGCTTACCTAGCAAGCACAAGGACCTGGGTTTGATCCTTAGCTCAAAAAAAAAAAAAAAAAGATAAGTTTTAAAAATTTCTATCCCAGCATTCGGGAGGCAGAGGCAGCAGCCTGGGCTACCAAGTCAGTGCCAGGAAAGGCACAAAGCTACACAGAGAAACCCTGTCTCGAAAAACGAAAAAGAAAAAGAAAAAAAATTTCAGGTTGAACTTGCCATGGTGGTCAGGCTTTAATCCCATTATTCAGAGGGCAGAGGAAGGCAGGTCTCTGTGAATTCAAGGATACATGGTGAGACCCTGTTATATAAGTAAATAAGGATGAGACAACACAGGAAGACACTTGACTATGGCTGGTTCAAAACCACCAACCATCCTTGTGCACTCGCACACACACAAGTATGCTTTCACACACAAGTATACATCACCTCTCATATTGTACAATAAAGAGCTATTTCCTGCATGTGGCAGGACGGTCATAGGTTCTAGCCCAGTCTGTCCCACAGAGTGAGTTCATGGACAAGGTAGGTAATTTGGTGAATCTGACCAAAAAACAAAGTGAAGGTGATATGGTGGCTGATCCTGCCATGCCAGCTCTCAGGAAGCTGGCGTAGAAGGATTGTATGGAGTTCTAGACCAACCTGGGCTACATAGTGGGTTCAAATCCAACCCGGGCTATAGTGTGGAGCTGTCTCACAGAAACAAGAGAAAACAAACAAACAATCAAGTAAAGAGGATACAGGCGCACACCACCATCTCTGCTTTCCTGGGCATTCTTGATCTAGCAGCACAAACAGAATTGAGGAAAATGTTTCTTGATGATCATCTGAAACTGTTGAGAATGTGCCATAACATAAACTGTCCGGTCAAAACACAGAGAAGGGAAATGTACACTCAGTGCTTCTGGAAAACCGCTCTGTCTGTGAGAGTCATGGAGGGAGAATGGTGACCTTTGTCCTGTCCACCCCATCTGAAACCTGGAACATTTAGACCCTCCTGCCCCAGACCCTGGCATGCACACACTTATGCACACAGTGTCTGTGGAGTGTCCATTGCTAGACTCAGGGGAGGGCAGAGCTGAGTGCTTGCACCCAGGGCCCTGACCCTCTGGATCTTATCCTACAGGGGCAGACACCACCCAAATAATCACCTACACATGCAGAGGTGTGACCACGACAGCGCTCCACAGGAACGTACACTTGGGAGTGAGGTGCTCAACAGGAGATTTGAGTCTAAAAAGGTTTCAAACCTTCCCTGAGAAGCTGAGGTCTGAGTATGGAGTGGAGCTAACTAGGGGGACCCAGAGGCAGGAGCCTTCAGGTTGGGGCCCAGCAAACTCCAGGCTGTCTGTAGGTGGAAGCAGGGCAGGATTGGAAATGGAGTCCATGGAGTGAAGTAGGGGGTAAATAGTGAACAAGAGAGCTGGAGAGGCTGGGGCCCCCCTCACAGGGCCTTGGAGACCAGGTTAAAGATGTGGGACCTGAACTCCAGTCAGTGGAACACCATTGAATGGGTTTAGGTGGAGAATGACACAATCAGATATCATTTAAAGTTCTCTAGGGTGGCAGGTGCAGGGGTGGGCAGTGGAGTGATAGACAGGTGGGGGATGGGCACTGGACTGTAATCCCAGAGGTGGAGGCAGAAGGATCTTAAGTTGTATGCTAGCCTTGGCTACAAACCAACACCTGATTCCAACCCAAATCCATTATATAGAACAGGCAGGACACAACTCACAAAGACCTTCCTGCCTCTGTCTCCAGAGTGCTAGGATTGAAGTGTGTGTCCCCACCTCTGGCGGTAACTGTTTCTCAGCCATCAAGGAAGTTGGAACTGGAGAAAAAGTGGGCAAGCCCCACCCCACCATGTTTCCTCCTAACTTGTTTAAATGCTGATGATTTTCTTTTTGACACTGGGTTTCATGTACCTGGAAATCAATATGTAGCCAAGGATCCTCCTGCATCCCCTCTGGAGTGGGAGGATTATAGGCTGTCTTCTATACTACTGTGTGAGCCATGCTCAGCCCTGATTTCCTTCTCCACATTCTCCACTGCTCTCTCTTGACTTCTTCCCGTCTCTGCCTCTATTTCCCCTCCTTTTCTGGGACACCTGCTCTGCTGTTCTCTCCATGTAGAAGCCTCTGGAACATCTGGAGGTGCCTCCTTCTGCCTCCATTCCCAGTGGAGTGTAATAGGACTTCAGGAAGTCCAGGGCAGGTGAGGCAGGCCGGAGGGCAAAGGCAGTGGAATCCTGGGTGGAGGAGCTGGTGTGCACTCAGCTTCTGGGCTAAAGAGCTGGGTCAGTAGAGGACTAGTGTCTGAACACGGTCTGAGAATGGAGTCATGGGAGGAGATTCTGAGTGCTGTGAGGAAACTCCATGAAACATTCCCCAGGTTCTTCACAACATGGAGTTGTTCTCAGAACACTTTACTCACCTGACATGTCTTAACCCTCAGAGTACAAACTGTCTGAATGAAGTTGGCCGTGGCTGGAGGCTTTAGTCCTCTGCATTGTCAGGCTCCTCTCCCAGGTCCCATGGCCTCTAGAGACTAGGATTGATGGAAGTGGTTGCCATGGAGACACGGAGACAGTTATCTCTTTAAAATGACATTATTGGGGAAATCCCATGGAGTCTGATCCATTCATGAAACAAAACTAAAGAAATGTTAAATTCCTCAGATAGAGGACAAGGAGGTGGACACTGCCCAGGGACCCATGTTTGCTCATTTTACTAAACAGTGTGGATTTCCTTTTCTCTCTAGGGAACTAGACTCAGAACCAACCAAGTAAACACACAGAAACTTACATTGATTTCAAACTATATGGCCATGGCAGGCTTCTTGTTATCTACTTCTATCTTAAATTAACCCATTTCTATTAATCTATACATTGCCACGTGGCTTGTGGCTTACTGGTGTTTTACATGTTGCTTGTCATGGCGGCCACTGGCGGTGTCTCCTCCCCCAGCCTTCCACCTCCCAGAATTCTCTTCTCTCTTGTCCCGCCTATACTTCCTGCCTGGCCACAGGCCAAACAGCATTTTATTTATATAGAGCGATATCCACAGCAGAGAGTGATGGGTAATTGTCATCAACTCACTGTCTCCACTTTACATGGCCCAGGATCCTATGCCAGGGAATGAACCCACACACCGTTAAGATGGAAGTCCATATCAATTAACACAATGATAATGCCTCATGGACATTCTCAGAGGCTAACCTTAGTCTAGATAATTTTGTTTTTGTTTAATTTGTTTGCTTTGAGACAGGGTCTCTTAACAAAGCCCTGGCTGTCCTGGAACGCACTATGTAGCTTGACATGGCCTCAAACTCCCAGAGAACCACCTCCCTCTGCCTCCTGAGTTCTGGGATTAAAGGTGTATGTCACCATGGCCTGCTAGTCTGGATAGTATCTGAGAAGTGCCACCGAGGCTTGTCTGCTGGGTGATTCTGGGAACATTAACCATCACAGTCTTGCGCAGGCTGACCTTGAACTTGCCGAGTGGACAGGCTGAGAACTCCTGGTCCCTCTCTGTCTACCTCCTGAGAGCTGGGATCATGGCCTGTGTCTCTCACCTATTGTCCCCATTCTGCAGTCCAGGACACCACAGACAGAGCAGTGGCTTGTGCAGGTGAAGCTCCTGTCCCTGGTTGCCTTCCTTCATCCTTCCCTCCCTCCGTCCTCCACGCAAGTCCAGCTGCTCGTGTGTATGTGTGTACACATTTTATCTCTCCTCTTGCTCAGTCAGTAATGCTGCCTTGACAGCGGAGAACATGGGGAGAAAATGCCCCATCTGGGGTTGGTGATGGAGAACTAGCACCCCCCTCATATGCCTCTTCCTCCCGGCACTGGGGAAGGCCTGTTGGCAGAGGGAGGGGACACATACCCAGGGAGACCTGCCCACTGGCCTGCTCTACAACCTGTGCATTGCTGGAGTACAAATTAAGAGAATGTAGCTGGGCATGGTGGTACACGCCTTTGATACCAGCACTCAGGAAGTAGAAGCAGGTAGATCTCTGTGAGTTCAAAGCTAGCCTGATCAGGCAGCCAGGGGGACATAGTGAGACCCTATCTAAAAAACAAAACAAGATGGAGTGTGTGTGTGTGCACGTGTGGGGCTGGGGTGGTTCCAGGATGGATGTTGCAGAATGGGCATTCAGTGAGGGCTGACAGAACATCTGTACCTCTTTGGGACAACAGTGGCACATGGACAGGTCCACCATATTCAAGGGGGCTGAAGGATGGACGGCTGTAATTAGTGATAACAGGGATCACATAAGAAAGTCCAAGGGATCCAGGGGTCACACAAGAAAATCCAAGGGATCCAGGGATAACACAAGAAAACCCAAGGGATCCACGGGAGGCCGTCGAGCCCCGCCTGCAGCATCAGTACAAGGGAGGGATGGGGTTGACCAAGGAAAGGTGCTGCCTGCAGGAAGCAGAGTGAGGCCCATGTGTCCCTCAGTCTTATTTATTGCTGTAATCATCAAAATGAACCTGGCAGAGAAAGGGTGTATTTCATCTTACACTTCCACATCACCGTCCATCATCAAAGGGATTCAGGGCAGGACCTGGAGACAGGATCCTGGAGGTGGGAACTGAAGCAGATACCATGAGGAACACTGCTTCCTGGCTTGCTCCTCCTGACTTGCTCAGTCTACTTTCTGAGACACCCCAGGAGCACTGCCTAGCTGTGGCCCTGCCCACAGTGGGCGGGGCACTCCCATATCACTCATTAAAAGAAAGCGCCCTAGAGGCTTCACTAAAGGCAACTGGGGGGGAGGGATTTCCTCAGTTCAGGCTCCTCTTCCCACACCACATCTGGGTTTGTGTCAAGTAAACAAACACCAGACATCAGGAGCTCAGGATGCAGGGTCCCTGGGACTGAGAACTGGGGAGGACCTTCTAATCCTCTCAGAGCACCACTCTGGTGACTAAGTCCCAGCATGGGAGCCTCTGGGGCCATTCTTACTCAGAGCCCCACAGGATGTTAGAGAATTAAGCAGCAGATCTGCACCATCAGTCAGAGTGAAGTGGGAGGGCAGGTGTGGAGGGCACCCCAAGTCTCTGTCCTTCCTGACTCCCCCTCCTGTGGCACACACAGGGAGGTGATCTTCTTGCTCAGTGACCTCAGCCTCATCCTGGGAAGACAGTGATGGCAGCAGGCCAGGCTCCTGTGACAGAGCCAGACAGTTGTCCACCTTGTGTGTAGCAGGAGGGGACACAAGGGCCCTGGAAGCAGGATGTGAGACCCTAAGGTGCCCTGTTCCCTCAAGGCCTGGGTCCCTGGTGGAGCAAGGAGACCCTTCATCCAATAGATTTTTGTCCAATAAACCTTCTGCTTGGGTAAAGAACTTGTGAACAGACTGGGTCAGCTGTAAGTGTGAGTTCATGTGTCAGTCCACTTCTTCCAGTCACTTCTACATCACACCATCCCTGTCTGCATTTCCCACACAGGCCCCTGAGTCCCCAGTGTGGGGACACAGCCTGTCCTGAAGAAGGCTCACCAACACCTCTGTCCCACAGCAGCAGGAAGCTGTGCAGAAAGCAGGTTAGTGCCTCAGCTCGTCCTTCTCCTCACGGGATCTGTGACACCAGCCCCTCAGCATGGATTTGTTTCACCAATTCCAAGAGTTTGGAGGTTTCTCCTGCCTTCAGCTGCATCCCTTGGCCTGGACAGGCAGCCCCATGTGGGCGCAGTGTTGAAGGAGACCACAAGAGGATGGCAGTGCTTAGAGCTGGAGTTCAGGGCAGACTTGAGCCAGACCTTCACACACAGACAAGGTGCTGGGACCAGAACTCTCATCCTCTGGAGGGACAGCAAATGCTCTTACCTGGTGGCCATCTTTCCAACCCCTTGAAGAGATTTTTAGACGCCATTTAGCCCTGCTGCACTGGACACCAACAACTGACACATCAGCTGAGGGAATGAGACTCTGACAAGCTGCAAAGTCACATGTAGACGATGGGACAGTGACGTGACTGTCACCTGGTTGACAGGATTGTGATGCAATCCAATTTCTGACAGCTGAAATGTCAAGGAAAGGCTACATTTCATGACTAATACACAGGTTTTCATGTCTGAAAAGTTGACAGCCTCACAGCAGGGGGTGGGCGAGGTCCTGGGAGATCCAGAGCCAAGGAGTAAATGGATCAAGCTGAGGCCTAGAAACACAAATATTTCAGATTGTCTCAGGGTTTCTATTGCTGTGAAAAGACACCGTGACCACAGCAACTCTTACAGAGGAAAACATTTCATTGGGGTGGCTTACCGTTTCAGAGGTTTCCTCCATTGTCATCATGGCAGGACATGGCAGCATGCAGGCAGACATGGTGCTGGAGAAGGAGCTGAGAGTTGAACATCTTGATCCTCAGGCAAGGTAAAGTGAACTGTCTGCCACACTGAGCATAGCTTGAGCAAAGGAGACTTCAAAGCCCACTCCAAAAGTGACACACTTCCTCCAAGGCCACCTGTGCTCCATGAAAGCCACACCTCCTGTAGCATCACTTCCTGTGGGCTCATGGGGTCCATTGTGTTCAAACTACCACACAGCCTGCAAACCTTTCAGAGTAACCCGGTTTGTCCTCAGTTGTGGCAGTCATGAGACCTCACCCTGGCAGTCACTCTGGTGGAGCAGACTCTGGAAGTTCCCACATCATCTCAACCTTGGTTTTGTCCTTTCCTGGTCACCTCTGCAGGGACTCAGTTTCTGTTTCCTTCCTGCATCCACAGCCTGCTCAGTCAGCCTGGAAAGGTCAGTGGAGGGAAGAAAAGGCATTTACAGTCAGAGGAGGGAAGCTGGGATTGCTTAGGAAGCCTGGAGGCTGAGAGTCTCAACAAGGCCTAGGAATGGAGTCCAGTGGGGAGAATTCTGAGACCTTATGAGAAAATTCCAAGAAACAAGACCCTGGAGACCTAAGTTTCTTCCAAACATGGAATTGTTCTTGGAGTGTGTTTTTGTGCCTCATTTATAGGTTCCATTCTCCCAGGTCCCACCTATTGTAGAGCAGTGACAGCTGAGTTGTCTCAACCCTACATCCTGGGGAACCCCATCTACCCTAAAGTGTGTGGGTACATTTAGGGTACAGAGGCTCTTCTTTCTCTGTCTTATCTGTGCCAAAGAACAAAGGCACATGCACCTTCCCCCCAGGGGCTGTTAACATTGCAGCTCAGAGGGAAAGGGATCCTGGCAGTCAGGAACCAAGGAATACCACAGAGTCACTGTAAGCATAGCAGCACACAGCCCTGCTCCAGGGAAAGGTTTCTCTAGGACAAGATGACAGCTCTGCTCCCTCAGGGGAGGGTTTCCCCAGAGCAGTTGTTACAGCTGTGCTCACTCTGAAGAAGTTGTTAGCGCTCTGCTCAGGTCTGGTGAAGTGTTACAGCTGTGCTCCACTGTGGAGAAGTTACAGCTGTGCTCCACTGTGGAGAAGTTACAGCTGTGCTCCACTGTGGAGAAGTGTTACAGCTGTGCTCCACTGTGGAGAAGTTACAGCTGTGCTCCACTGTGGAGAAGTGTTCCAGCTGTGCTCCACTGTGGAGAAGTTACAGCTGTGCTCCACTGTGGAGAAGTTACAGCTGTGCTCCACTGTGGAGAAGTTTCACACTTTCTCCACTAGGGGAAAGTTTCTCCAGTGAAAGTTTTGTTCTGGTCCAGGGAAAGTGTCAGAACTGGGCTTCACACTGGTAACAATGTCACACTGCACACAAACCTCACTCAGGAGATTATTGGAAGGAAGAATCCAGGAGGGTGGCTGTCTCTAGGGAGAGAATCAGCAGCAAAGGGAACAGGGCACAGAGCTTATATAGGAATGGGGGGGGGGGCAGAGCTTTCCAGGGTGGATTGGGAATGGTGGGATTTTGTAGCCAGACTCTGGAGCAAGCTCACAGATTTTTGGGATTTCAAGGCCTGTTCTTGGGGTCAAGTCAGGGTTGGGGTATTTTTCCTTGGCTTGGGTTTCAGGTCTAGTCAGGGAGGAACAGGGTGTTTTCACCCTACAGGGACAAGCCCATTTTGGGGTGAGAGAGCTGGGTCCCTTGAGCTGGCTCACCTGTAGGTCCCCCAGGAGGGCAGACACCAGAAGGGCAGAGCTTGGCATGGGCTGTCCCTGGGGCTGGGCTCTTTCTTCTCTTAGCCCAGTCCCACGCTGTAGCCTGACCAACTGTAAATAGTCTCTCTGAGCTTGGGGACCAGGCCAGGTGACCCTGAGTTTGCACTGCAACATTATGGTTGAGCTCTGGAGGGAGGTGTTGACCCTTCTGGGGCCCTCAGGATTTTGGTAGTTTGGGGTCCTGCCCTTCCTTGAAGGGTTTATTTTAAGTGTCCATTTCCTGGGGTCAGGACTATTATTTTGCTTTGTTTGAGACAGGGTCCCACTTTTATCTCTGCCTGGCCTGGAATTTCCATGTAGACCAAGTTGGACTAGAACTCACAGAGGTCCACTTGACTCTTCCTCCTGAGTCCTGGGTTAAGGCCTGCACCACCGTGGCCAGCCATGACTGATGTTTGGTCACTGGTTTGTGTTTTAACTAAAAGGGTCTTACCCAGGGCAGGAGGAGCCAACTGTGTACAAGTCAGAAGCTCGTCTGTCTCTCCACAGCTTTCCTTTCTCTCCTGTCAGATGGACTTGGACGTTCCTTGGTCCTTCTAAGTCAGGCCCTGCTCTGATGTGACATCTTTATCTAGGGGAAGCTGGGAGAGGATTCCTTCAGGGACACTGATCAGGCCAGAGCCATTGCTGCCCCCTGCTGGACTCTTTTCCTCTTCTGCTCAGAAGGATCACAGGATAGTGTCCCACAGGATGGTAGGGCTAACTTGAGCTGTGGGAGCTCTGGAAGGTCCTTTGCTGCCTATGGTTTGGTCTGGTTTCTTTCTTATTTTATCCATCATCAGGGATCTTTCTACTTTCCAAAGTCTAGGGAACTCCTTACTCTCAGTTTCTCCCTGGTCCTCCTTCCTAAGTAGCTGTGG
>NW_023413592.1:0-13076 GCF_903995425.1 Onychomys torridus | reverse complement strand
CCCAGGATTCCTTGCTCTATATTTCTCTATGTGTTTACTTAATCTTCCAGTGATGTCTCCGCTGGGTTAGGGTAGCGGTTAGGATAGGGGAGTTGCGGTTACTGTTTAAGATTAGGGTTTGGGTCAGGTTAGTGTTAGGCGTAGGGGAATTTGCGGTGAGGCTTAGGGTTAGGTTTAGGCTTAGGGTTCAGGTGGGATTCTGTAGCGGTGTTTTTGTTATGGTTATGGTTATGATTATGGTTAGGGTTAGGGGAGTTTGTGGTTAGTGTTAGGGTTAAATTAAATCTGCATCTGCGTAGTTTTAAGGTAGAGGAGTTGTGGTTAGGTTAGGATTAGATTTTTAGGCTTAGTGACATGTTGATCTTTAGAAGATAGGGTTTTGTTGGTTTAGGGTTATGTGTTAGATGTAGGGTTTTGGGTCTGGTTACGTTTAGCAGTAGGGAATGTTTTGGTCAGTGTTTAGGGTTACGGTTTGGGTTAAAGCCAGCGGCTTCTCCGTTGCCCTCAATCTGTTTTCCTGCTTCCTCTTCTGTAAAGTTTTAGAAGAAAACTTCCTGTTTCTCCTTATACCAGCAGGTAGTCTTCAACAATGATGCAATTCTCTAATGTTATCACTACATATTGAACTACATTTCCCATGCGATTCCTTTTCTCTTTGAACATCATTTCAGATCGACTAACATTTCAGACGTATGTTTCCCAGGATTGCCTTGCCTCCATAAGATCCTCCTGTCGCAGTGTGTCCTCCTGTCCACAGTGTGTCGTCTGTGTACCAAATTCCATATTCCTTTCTCCGTGACATCATTTCACATGGACACATTTCCAGGAATATCTTGCTCTGTATTGCCTCCCCCTGTTTTACTTCATCTCCCCAGGACTGCCTTTCTCTACAAGCATCACTCCATTCTGCGACTCCATTTCCCAGGCATGCCTTTCTCTCAACATCAAGCATCATTTGGACTCATTTCCCAGGATGCCATTTCTCCCACAACATCCCTCATGCATGTGTACTCCATTTCCCAGGGTGCCTTTCTCCACAGCACCCATGACACATGTGGACTCCATCTTCCCCAGGTGTCCTGTTGTCCCAGGTTTCCCTTTTCTTCAGCAGTGTGTCCGCGCCTCAGGCAGGTGACCTGACCTTTGCAGGGGTTGGCTGCCTCAGCGGGTGGATCTCTCGAAATGGAGTCCAAATGTAATGATGACAAGGGGAAATGCACCATGGCAAATGTAATCATATGTGATGATGTCATGCAGAAAGGCATTATGGGAGATGTAGTCCACATATAATGATGTCACAGAGAAAATATTACAGGAAATGTAGTTCATATGTAATGATGTCATAGAGAAAGGGATATGGAGACATGTAGTCCATATGTGGTGACGTCATAGAGAAATGCATCATGGGAAGCAGACTGATGGTATAAAGAGGGAACAGGAAGTTACCTTCGGACCGGAGAGTGGAGGAAAAAGGACACCTCAGGAGGGCAAAGGTCACGGCTTGAACTAACAATTAACCACAACAACTAACTAAACACATAACCTTCACACTAACCCTAACCCTAACCTGATATAATGTCAAACCCTAACCTTAACCTAACACAAGCCTAACCCTAACCTGACACAAGCCTAACCCTAACCTTAACCTAACACAAGCCAACCCTAACCCTAACCTGACACAAGCCTAACCCTAACCCCTAACATGATCCTAACCTTAACCTGACCAGAATCCTAAGACTAACCCTAACACTAACCTGTCCATAAATCAAGCCCTAACACAAAACACTAATGACAGAAGGCCTAACTCTAACCATAAACTCAACCTAACCCTAACATGACCCAAACCCTAACTGTAATACTAACAATAACATGACCATAACCTAACCCTAACAAAAACCCAAACCTCACACTCGCCTACCCAAACTCTAACCTGACCCCAAATCTATATCTATCCCTAACCCTAACCACAAACTCGCCTACACTAACACTTACCTGACCCCAAGCCTAGATCTAACCATAACCCTAACCACATACTCCCCTACACTAACCTTATACAAAGCCTAAATCTAATCCTAACACTAACCACAAACTCCCTGAGCAATAACCAAAAGACCCCTAACCTGTAACCCTAAACCAAACCTGGCACTGACCCTACTCACAAACTCCTCAAACCCTGATTATAAGAACTTGTAACCGATAACCCTAACCATAACCCCAAAAACTGAAAGTCTGACCCTAACACTAACCCCTAACACTGAACCTAAAAATCTATAAAACTTAAACCTAACCTAACCTAACCTAACACAAAACTCTACAGTAACCTAACCTAACATAACCCTAACCCTAACCTAACATAACCCTAACCTAACATAACCCTAACCAATAACCCTAACTTAACCCTAACACTAACCTAGCCTTACCCTAAGATTAACACCCTGATTCTGACCATGACCCCCTGACACTAATCCCTGACCCTGAACCGAAAAACCCATAAAACTTAACCCTAACGCTAACCCTAAACCATGACTCTGACTCACTGACCCTGACCCAACCCAAACCCTAACTATTAACTCTAACCCCTGATCCTGAACTATTGACCCTGACACCCAACTCAAAACTCCTGAGGCAGCACAACCCTGCCAAAAGTCAGGTCACCTGCTGAGGGCCCTGGACACCTGCTGAAGAAAAGGGGAAAGTCCTGAGGACAAAGGACACCTGGGAAATGGAGTCCAATGTGTCATGGTGCTGTGGAGAAAGGCACCCTGGGAAATGGAGTCCATCATAGTGGTGTTGTGGAGAAAGGCATCCTGGGAAATGAAGTCCAATGATGCTGTAGTGAAAGGCATCCTGGGAAATGGAGTCTAAAACACTGATGTTATAAGGAAAGGCATGTGGGAAATGACACAAGTGTCCTGATGGGAAATGTAGTTTGGAATACATGGCCAATACTGAGAAAGGCATCCTGGGATATGGAGTCCAACCATACTGAAGGTGTCATCAAAGGCATCCTGGGGAATGACCTGAGAGGCATGCTGGGAAATGTAGTTTGGAATGGATGAGCACTATAGAGAAAGGCATCCTGGGAAATGGAATCCAAAGCATATGATGCTATAAAAAGGGAACAGGAAGTTTCATTCAGACCACAGAGAAGAGACACAGGATGCCTCAGGAGGGTTAGAGACACCTGCTGAGGGCAAAGCACACCCTAAATCTAACCACTAACCACTAACCATAAACCTAACCCTAACCATAACGCTAACACTAACCCAGCACTTGGCCTAGGGATCCGGCACACATGACCCACCCGAGGTGTGAGGACTCAGCACTATAAACCTAACCACTAACCCAAACAAGTAACCCTAACCATAACCACTAACTCTAACCCTAACCCTAATCCTAGCTCTAATGCTAATCTTAACCATTAAAGCTAATCCTAACCTTAATCCTAACTCTAACCATATCCCTAACCCGGGTGAGGGCAAAGAACGACCCTAAACGTAACCAATAGTCCTAATACTAACTACAAACTCCCGCCTACCATAACTCTAAAAAACCCTAAAACTTAACACTAACACAAGCCTAAAACTAACCACAAAGTCCTCAAACACTATACCCTGTACCCAATAACCCTAACCTTAACCATAACCTTAACCCTAACCCTAACCATAATTATAACCTTAACCTTAACCTCAGTGCCCTGAAACTAAACCCTGACACAAACACTAACCCTAAACCTAAAATCACATAACCTTAACGCTAACCATAACCCTCAAATGATACAACGCCAAAACCTAACCCTAACCTGACAAAGCCAAACCTATCCTTAACCCTAACCTGACACAAGCCTGACCCAAACCCTCACGCTAACCTGAAACAAGCCTAACACTAACCCTAACCTGACACAAGCCTAACCATAAACCTAACCTAACACAAGCCTAACCCTAACCCTAACCTGACACAAGCCTAACCCTAACCCTAACATGACACAAGCCTAACCCTAACCCTAACATGACACAAGCCTAACCCTAACCCTAAACCCTAACCCTAACCCTAACCCTAACCCTAACCCTAACCATAACCCTAACCATAACCACTAACTCTAACCCTAACCCTAATCCTAGCTCTAATGCTAATCTTAACCATTAAAGCTAACCCTAACCTTAATCCTAACTCTAACCATATCCCTAACCCGGGTGAGGGCAAAGAACGACCCTAAACGTAACCAATAGTCCTAATACTAACTACAAACTCCCGCCTACCATAACTCTAAAAAACCCTAAAACTTAACACTAACACAAGCCTAAAACTAACCACAAAGTCCTCAAACACTATACCCTGTACCCAATAACCCTAACCTTAACCATAACCTTAACCCTAACCCTAACCATAATTATAACTTTAACCTTAACCTCAGTGCCCTGAAACTAAACCCTGACACAAACACTAACCCTAAACCTAAAATCACATAACCTTAACGCTAACCATAACCCTCAAATGATACAACGCCAAAACCTAACCCTAACCTGACAAAGCCAAACACTATCCTTAACCCTAACCTGACACAAGCCTGACCCAAACCCTCACGCTAACCTGAAACAAGCCTAACACTAACCCTAACCTGACACAAGCCTAACCATAAACCTAACCTAACACAAGCCTAACCCTAACCCTAACCTGACACAAGCCTAACCCTAACCCTAACCTGACACAAGCCTAACCCTAACCCTAACCTGACACAAGACTAACCCTAACCCTAAACCCTAACCCTAACCCTAACCCTAACCCTAACCCTAACCCTAACCCTAAAACCTAACCCTAACCCTAACCCTAACCCTAACCCTAACCCTAACCTGACACAAGCCTAACCCTAACCCTAACATGACACAAGCCTAACCCTAACCCTAACATGACACAAGCCTAACCCTAACCCTAACCTGACACAAGCCTAACCCTAACCCTAAACCCTAACCCTAACCCTAACCCTAACCCTAACCCTAACCATAACCACTAACTCTAACCCTAACCCTAATCCTAGCTCTAATGCTAATCTTAACCATTAAAGCTAACCCTAACCTTAATCCTAACTCTAACCATATCCCTAACCCGGGTGAGGGCAAAGAACGACCCTAAACGTAACCAATAGTCCTAATACTAACTACAAACTCCCGCCTACCATAACTCTAAAAAACCCTAAAACTTAACACTAACACAAGCCTAAAACTAACCACAAAGTCCTCAAACACTATACCCTGTACCCAATAACCCTAACCTTAACCATAACCTTAACCCTAACCCTAACCATAATTATAACCTTAACCTTAACCTCAGTGCCCTGAAACTAAACCCTGACACAAACACTAACCCTAAACCTAAAATCACATAACCTTAACGCTAACCATAACCCTCAAATGATACAACGCCAAAACCTAACCCTAACCTGACAAAGCCAAACCTATCCTTAACCCTAACCTGACACAAGCCTGACCCAAACCCTCACGCTAACCTGAAACAAGCCTAACACTAACCCTAACCTGACACAAGCCTAACCATAAACCTAACCTAACACAAGCCTAACCCTAACCCTAACCTGACACAAGCCTAACCCTAACCCTAACATGACACAAGCCTAACCCTAACCCTAACATGACACAAGCCTAACCCTAACCCTAAACCCTAACCCTAACCCTAACCCTAACCCTAACCCTAACCCTAACCATAACCCTAACCATAACCACTAACTCTAACCCTAACCCTAATCCTAGCTCTAATGCTAATCTTAACCATTAAAGCTAACCCTAACCTTAATCCTAACTCTAACCATATCCCTAACCCGGGTGAGGGCAAAGAACGACCCTAAACGTAACCAATAGTCCTAATACTAACTACAAACTCCCGCCTACCATAACTCTAAAAAACCCTAAAACTTAACACTAACACAAGCCTAAAACTAACCACAAAGTCCTCAAACACTATACCCTGTACCCAATAACCCTAACCTTAACCATAACCTTAACCCTAACCCTAACCATAATTATAACTTTAACCTTAACCTCAGTGCCCTGAAACTAAACCCTGACACAAACACTAACCCTAAACCTAAAATCACATAACCTTAACGCTAACCATAACCCTCAAATGATACAACGCCAAAACCTAACCCTAACCTGACAAAGCCAAACCCTATCCTTAAACCTAACCTGACACAAGCCTGACCCAAACCCTCACGCTAACCTGAAACAAGCCTAACACTAACCCTAACCTGACACAAGCCTAACCATAAACCTAACCTAACACAAGCCTAACCCTAACCGTAACCTGACACAAGACTAACCCTAACCCTAACCTGACACAAGCCTAACCCTAACCCTAACCTGACACAAGCCTAACCCTAACCCTAAACCCTAACCCTAACCCTAACCCTAACCCTAACCCTAACCCTAACCCTCTAACTCTAACTCTAACCCTCTAACTCTAACCCTCTAACCCTAACCCTATTCCTAACCCTGACCCTGACCCTGACCCTGACCCTGACCCTGACCCTGACCCTAACCATAACCCTAACCATAACCCTAACCCTAACCCTTACCCTAACCAACCCTAACCACAAACTCCCCTAACTTAACCATAACCATAACCATAACCACAAACAACCCTACAGAATACCAAACCTGACCTTAAACCTAAATCAAACCATAAGCGTACCTGCAAATTCCCCTATCCTAACAGTAACTCTAACCCTGTGGAGGCATCCTGGAAGATGAAGTCAAACACAGTGAAAATAAAGAGCAAGGAATCTTGGGAAATGGAATCCAAATTTAATGATGACAAGGGGAAATACACCATGGCAAATGTAGTCATAAGTGATGATGTCATGCAGAAAGGCATTATGGGAGATGTAGTCCACATGTAATGATGTCATAGAGAAAATGTTACAGGAAATGTATTTCATATGTGATGATGTCATGCAGAAAGGGATTATGGGAGATGTAGTCTACATATAATGACATCATAGAGAAAAAATTACAGGAAATGTAGTCCATATGTGATGATGTCATACAGAAGGGCATTTTGGGAGATGAAGTCCACATATAATGTTGTCATAGATAAAATATTACAGAAAATGTAGTTCATATATAATGATGTCATAGAGAAAGGGATATGGAGACATGTAGTCCATATGTGGTGATGTCATAGAGAAATGCATCATGGAAAGCCTATTGATGGTATAAAGAGGGAACAGGAAGTAATCTTCTGACCAGAGAGTGGAGGAAACAGGACACCTGAGGAGGGCAAAGGTCACAGCTGCAACTAACCATTAACCCCAACGACTAACAAAACACATAACCCTAAACCTAACCTAACCCTAACTCTAAACCCTAAGTTGACACAGAGTCTAACCCTGAAGCTAATCTGTCCTGAAACTTAACACTAACCCTAAGACTAAACTGACCCTAAAACTAACCATAACACATAACCATAACCATAAACTCACTTACCCTAACCTTAAACTGACTACAAGGATAAATCTAACCCTAATCCTAACCAAAAACTCACCTACACTAACCCTAACCTGACACCAAACCTAAATCTAACCCTAACCCTAACCACAAACTCACTGGTAATTACATGAAAGGGCCCAAACCTGTAACCTTAACCCAGTCCTTACACTGACCCTACTCACAAACTCCTCAAACGCTGATTCTAAGAACTTGTAACCGATAACCCTAACCATAACCCCAAGACATGAAAATCTGACCCTAACCCTAACCCCTAATTCACAACCTAAAAATCTATAACACTTAAACCTAACCTAACTGAACCTAACACAAAACTCTAACCTAACCTAACCCTAACCTAACCTAACCCTAACCTAACATAACCCTAACCAATAACCCTAACTTAACCCTAACCTAGCCTAACCCTAAGATTAACCCCCTGATCCTGGCCATGAACCCCTGACACTAATCCCTGACCCTGAACCGAAAAACCCATAAAACTTAACCCTAACGCTAACCCTAACCCATCACTCTGACCCACTGACCCTGACCCTAACCCAAGCCCTACCTATTAACTCTAACCCCTGATCCTGACTTCTTGACCCTGATCCCCAAACCCATACTGCTGAGGCAGCACAACCCTGCCAAAAGTCAGGTCACCTGCTGAGGCCCTGGACACCAGCTGAGGCCCTGGTCACCTGCTGAAGAAAAGGGGAAATCCTGAGGACACAGTACACCTGAGAAATGGAGTCCAACATGTCATGGTGTTGAAGAGAAAGGCATCCTGGGAAATGGAGTCCATCATAGTGATGCTGTGGAGAAAGGCATCCTGGGAAATGAAGTCCAAAGATGCTTTAGTGAAAGGCATCCTGGGAAATGAAGTCCAATGATGCTATAGTGAAAGGCATCCAGGGAAATGGAGTCTAAAACACTGATGTTATAAGGAAAGGCATTGTGGGAAATGACCCAAGTGTCCTGATGGGAAATGTAGTTTGGAATACATGGCCAATACTGAGAAAGGCAACCTGGGAAATGCAGACAAAACACTGATGCTATAAGGAAAGGGATCCTAGGAAACCATCCAAGGGGCATGATGGGAAATGCAGGTTCTAGAACCGTTCTAATATACTGAAATGGGATCCTGGGAAATGGAGTCCAAACCACAGTAATGGTGTTATCTAAACTATCCTGGGGAATGACCCGAGAGGCATGCTGGGAATTGTAGTTTGGAATGGATGACCACTACAGAGAAAAGCATCCTGGGAAATGGATCCAAACCATATGATGCTATAAAAAGGGAACAGGAAGTTTCATTCAGACCTCAGAGCAGAGACACAGGACAACTCAGGAGGGTCAGAGACACCTGCTGAGGGCAAAGCACAGCCTAAATCTAACCACTAACCACTAACCATAAACCTAACCCGAACCATAACCCTAACACTAACCCAGCACTTGGCCTTGGGATCCGGCACACATGACCCACCTGAGGTCTGACGACTCAGCACTATAACCCTAACCCTAATCCTAATTGCTAACCCTAACCCTAACTTGATATAGATATAATAGGATGAAAGAGTAGATTAAGGAAGGAACTTACTTCTAAAGAGCAACAACTTGTTTAAAATGTTTTACATTGGTATAGATTTTAGTCTATTGATACAAATTTAAAGTTAATTTTGTTATACTATGTATATATTTTTACTCGTGTTTAAGGTATTGTGTTTATATAGCTCATTTAAAATTGTAATGGATAATTAAAAATAGATTAATAATTAATCATCTATGATAATCATACTCATAGCCATGTTAGTTAAGTCTTCTAGGTATACATAGAGATATTTCAGACAGATAGGTAATCTTCAAATACTTCAAAGACCTACAGAATATGGCATTTAAAATACTTTTAAAATTTAGACTTTCTGGACAGTGAGACATGTATGCTCCTGTCAGCACCAATTTACTTCAGAGAGGAGGATGGGCATTGAAGACACTTCATATCTTATCTTCACCTTTGCAAAAATAGCCATTTGGGCAAGAAACTGTTCTTGCCTGGACTGCTTGATCGACTGGACATGCAGGACCCGTAGAAAGGTGAGCACAAAACTTTGCTTGACAAAATGGTCCTTCACATTCCTGCTTCGCAGAGAAAATTGCCAGACATTCTACAGGACACTGAGAGAAGTGACCAAGAGACTCTAGCCCTGTGGGCTGAAGACAAATGCCCCAACTTTACAAAGGAACATTAGGTGACTGTCCAGGCTGCCAGCTGTCTCTGTCTACCCTGCAAGACTCCCGAAAGTTGCTTGCATCCTTCTCCCGATTCTCAGGTAATATTATATCCTTCTGAGGTCTTTGATATGGTTAAAGACTAGATAGTTATAATTTCCTCAGTTATGATACAAGATAAGTTAGATATAAAACTTTATATAAGGTAGATAGGATATCTTCTTTAATATTGTAACTATAATTCTTGCTTGATAATTGTTTTGTTATATGTAATTGTACTATGTAAAAGTTAAAACCTTCCTTAAAAAAAAAAAGAAAAGAAAAGGGGAAGTGCTGTGGATATCGCTCTATGTAAATAAAGTTCTGATTGGCCAGTGGCCAGGCAGGAAGTATAGGCAGGACAAGAGAGTAGAGAATTCTGGGAAGTAGAAGGCTGGAGAGAGATACCGCCAGCCGCCACCATGAGAAGCAACATGTAAAGACACTGGTAAGCCACAAGCCATGTGGCAAAGTATAGACTAACAGAAATGGGTTAATTTAAGATAGAAGAAGCAGATAACAAGAAGCCTGCCATGGCCATACAGTTTCTAAACAATGTAAGTTTCTATGTGTTTTCTTGGTTGGGTCTGAGCGACTGTGGGACTGGCGGGTAAGAGAGATTTGTCCTGACGGGGCCAGACAGGAAAACTCTAACAACACTAACTCTTACACTAAGCATGACCTAACCATAACCCTAACCCTAACCCTGATGCTGTAAAGAGGGACCAGGAAGTTTCCTCCTGACCTGAAAGCAGAGGACATGGGAGGACACGGGATTCTTGATGAGGGTCAGAGACGCCCGCAGAGGCCAAAGGATGCCCCAAATCTAACCACTAACCCTAACAAGTAACCCTAACCATAACCACTAACTCTAACCTGAACTAACCCTAACCCTAGCACTAACGCTAATCTTAATCATTAAAGGTAAGTGTAACCCTAACCCTAACACTAATCGTATCCCTAACCCGGGTGAGGGCAAAGAACGACCCTTAGTCTAACCACTAGTCCTGATACTAACTACAAACTCCCGCCTACAATAAGACTAAAAACCCTTAAACCTTAATACTGACACAAGCCTAAAATTAATACTAACCACAATGTCCTCAAACCCTGACCATAAAACCCTGTACCCCATAGCCCTATCCATAAACCCCTGAAACTAACCCCGACCAAAACACTAACCCTAACCCTAACCCTAACCCTAACCCTAAAAACACATAAGCCTTAACACTAACCTAACCTTAACCTAAGCCTGACACTGACGCCCTAAACCCGACCCCCACCCGCTGAGGCAGCACAACCCTGCAGAAGGTCAGGTCACCTGCTGAGGCCTGGACACCTGCTGAAGAAAAAGGGAAAACCTGGGGACACAGGACACCTGGGAAATGGAGTCCACAGTGTCATGGTGCTGTGGAGCAAGGCATCCTGGGAAATGGAGTACAGAATGGAGTGATGGTTTAGAGAAAGGCATCCTGGGTAATGGAGTCCAGAATGGAGTGATGGTTTAGAGAAAGGCATCCTGGGAAATGGAGTCCAGAATGGAGTGATGCTGTAGAGAAAGGCATCCTGGGAGATGAAGTAAAACAGGTGGAGGCAATACAGAGCAAGATATCCTGGGAAATGTAGTCCATGTGAAATGATGTCACGGAGAAAGGAATTATGGGAAATTTGGTACACAAGGACGACACACTGTGGACAGGAGGACACACTGCAGACAGGAGGATATTATGAGCAAGGCATCCTGGGAAACATAGTCTGAAATGTAGTCGATCTGAAATGATGTCAAAGAGAAAGGAATCATGGGAAATGTAGTTCATATGTAGTGATAACATAGAGAATTGCATCATGTGAAGACTACTGCTGGTATAAAGGAGAAACAGGAAGTTTTCTTCTAACTTTACAGAAGAGGAAGCAGGAAACAGATGAGGGCAACGGAGAGCCCTGGATTTAACCAACAGTAAACCCTAACACTGACCAAAACATTCCCTACTCTAACACTAACCAGACCCAAAACCTAAATCTAACCATAACCCTAACCACAAACACCCTATCCTAAAGATAACATGTCACTAAGCCTAAATCTAATCCTAACCCTAACCACAAACTCCTCTACCTTAAAACTAACCAGATGCAGATCTTTAATTTAACCCTAACACTAACCACAAACTCCCCTACCCTAACCATAATCATAACCATAACCATAACCACAAACAACCCTACAGAATCCCAAACCTGACCCTAAGCCTAAACCTAACCCTAAGCCTAACCGCAAATTCCCCTACCCTAACACTAACCTGAACCCAAACCCTAACTCTAAACATAACCGCAAACTCCCCTATCCTAACCCTAACCCTAACCCAGAGGAGACATCATGGAAGATTAAGTCAAACACATAGAGAAAATATAGAGCAAGGAATCCTGGGAAATGGAGTCCAAATGTAATGATGACAAGGGGAAATGCACCATGGCAAATGTAATCATATGTGATGATGTCATGCAGAAAGGCATTATGGGAGATGTAGTCCACATATAATGATGTCACAGAGAAAATATTACAGGAAATGTAGTTCATATGTAATGATGTCATAGAGAAAGGGATATGGAGACATGTAGTCCATATGTTGGTGACGTCATAGAGAAATGCATCATGGGAAGCAGACTGATGGTATAAAGAGGGAACAGGAAGTTACCTTCGGACCGGAGAGTGGAGGAAAAAGGACACCTCAGGAGGGCAAAGGTCACGGCTTGAACTAACAATTAACCACAACAACTAACTAAACACATAACCTTCACACTAACCCTAACCCTAACCTGATATAATGTCAAACCCTAACCTTAACCTAACACAAGCCTAACCCTAACCTGACACAAGCCTAACCCTAACCTTAACCTAACACAAGCCAAACCCTAACCCTAACCTGACACAAGCCTAACCATAACCCTAACATGATCCTAACCTTAACCTGACCAGAATCCTAAGACTAACCCTAACACTAACCTGTCCATAAATCAAGCCCTAACACAAAACACTAATGACAGAAGGCCTAACTCTAACCATAAACTCAACCTAACCCTAACATGACCCAAACCCTAACTGTAATACTAACAATAACATGACCATAACCTAACCCTAACAAAAACCCAAACCTCACACTCGCCTACCCAAACTCTAACCTGACCCCAAATCTATATCTATCCCTAACCCTAACCACAAACTCGCCTACACTAACACTTACCTGACCCCAAGCCTAGATCTAACCATAACCCTAACCACATACTCCCCTACACTAACCTTATTACAAAGATTCTCTTCCT
>NW_023413591.1:0-67511 GCF_903995425.1 Onychomys torridus | reverse complement strand
TACCTTTAGTTTGCATCCTTATGATAACTCAGAGAAATGGTACATATAAGGGAGCCATTTTTTGCAAACCACATAAATCATGTAGTGCACAAGAAATTCACAATGAGTTGACTATATTATTTTTTCTGAGCTATCATAGTTGATTAAGAAAACAAGAGCATTAATTGCACAGCCTTCCACACCCGAACAAAGAACATCCCTTGCCAACTGTTAACATTGTCTCTTTTTTTCTGCTAGCATAAAACCATAAAATCCCTCTTTCCTTTTTTTCTTCCTTCCTTTCTTTTTATTTCTCACTCTCTTTAATTCTTCCTTCTTCTCCTCTCTCTCATCTCTCTTCTCCTCTTCTCTCTCTCTCTCTCTCTTTCTCTCTCCCTTCCTCTCTCTCCTCTTTCTCTTTCTTTTCTTTGTAATCTCTTAGTTACACCTGACCCTTGTTCTCTAAGTGAGCTGGTCTGAATGAGAGTGTCTCCCATAGGCTTATCTATTTGAAGGCTTACTTTCCAGTGGGTAGAATCACTTGGGAAGGGTTAGGAGGTTTGTGCTTATTAAAGGAAGGTCACTGAGGCAGGTTTGAAGTTTAAAGAAACAGATTGCCATTCAGCTTTATTTTTGATTCTGCTTGTTTATCAAAATGTAAGCTCCCAGCTTGTTTGTTTCTTATGCTTGGCAGGAGGATGCTTTTTTTATAATGAATTGAGCAAGACACAGATCTATTGAGTACATCAGAATGTATTAGGAATGATTTATTGCTACAGATTTTTGAACAGTAGTATTTCTTTTACCCAAGTCTCTGGGTATCCAGTCTCTGGTTCTTGGTCACTGAACCATGTCCAATGGTGGGTTTCATCTCCTGGAGTGGGCCTTCAAGTTAAACCTGATAGTGGTTGGTTACTCCCACAGAATTTTACTGCCATTGCCTTAGCACATCTTGCAAGCAGGGCACCATTGAGGATCAAAGGGTTCGTAACAGGTTTGGTGTTTATGTTTTCTTGCTGTGGATATCACTCTGTGTAAATAAAGTTCTGATTGGCCAGTGGCCAGGCAGGACAAGAGATAAGAGAATTCTGGGAATAAAGAAGATTGGGAGAGACGCTGCATGAGAAGCAACATGTTAAAGGAACTGGTTAAGCACAAGCCATGTGGCAAAGTATTAGACTTAACAGAATGGGTTACATTTAAGATAGAAGAAAAGTGGATAACAAGAAGCCTGCCATGGTCATACAGTTTCTAAACAATGTAGTTTCCTGTGTGTTTACTTGGTTCCGCGCTTTCCGCACGGCATCTATGTGCCTGGCGGGTTGAGAGAGATTTGTCCTGACTGGGCCAGGCAGAAAACTCTAACTACATTTTATCTTTTAATACTTTGCAAATATCTTTCAATAACAAAGATGGCCTATATCCTATAATCTAAGAGTATGTCCCTATAACTAGGGATGAAGGGATCTAAATAGGTATCAGCTCAATTTCTCCATGATTATGAGTTGTGTGTTGTCTCCAACCCTGGGGCCTTGTTATCATTTTAATGGAGAGAATATAATAGTTCCTGACACAACCTGGGTTGGTTGGCAGATATCCATGGAAGCAGATAGATGTAAATAGGATAAAAAACCATTTTGTGAAATTCTGAAGAATTAATAAAAGTAATTTTAAAATTTTTAAAAATTGAAATCATAAGGATAATATTGTAGGCTGAGATGAAAAGGAATATGCCATAGTTTGGAGCCATACAAAATTAATTAAATAAACTGATAAACATTGCTACATCGATAAATCAAAGTTAATATATTTTGTCAATGCTCGCCTTTTACCTAGCTTAAAAATAATACATAAGATACTATTAACGTGTTCCCCTACAATGTTAACAGGTAAATTTGTGTAGTTTTACGTGTATAAAAAGGTTCCTATACCATCATTTTATACAACTTGCATATTTGAAATTCCATGTAATCATCAGAATCTTAGCAGCTTTTCCTGTGAAATAAATTATCATTTACATCATTGAAAATGAAGGTGTGACATTGCATGTTGTGCTGTTTTTTTTTGTTTGTTTGTTTGTTTGTTTGTTTCACGGCCAAAGGCAATACCACTCTCTATGCAACTGTAGGACTTCATACTCCCATTTACCATCAACAGTTTAGGCTTTTGCAGACGAAGTCTGATTTCAAGTGGGATCAACTCTGTTAAAAAGTTTGTGGCATGAACAGTGGTTCTTGATCTTCTACTGCATGATTGTCTTCCCTGTCCTTCTATTGAAACCTTAACAATAGGCGTGCTTATCATAAACACTGTGGCTTCAAGCCCAGCCCTTCTTTTAAGGCTCCTATCGAATCTTCAAGACATTCCTAAGGCATGATGGCTGATTTTCTTCTGGCTGTGCCATGCCCACTATGGCTCTCAATTTCCTGAAAAAATGGCCTTCTGTGTTGTCTTTGAAGAGCAAGATATTCTTGAAAGGAACTTAGCATGAGCTCTTGGCTTCTGCTCTACACATCAGATAGTTCTAGCTTAAATAGTTGGATTGATGTTTCATAATGCAAAAGCATAATGAGCATCATAAGGGACTGGATAGGGTAGTATCTTAGTTAGAGTTACTATTTCTGTGTTGGAAGACCATGACCAAAAGCAATTAGGAAAGGAAAGGGTTTATTTGGCTTACACTTCAACACTGTAGGCCATCACTAAAGGACGTCAGGACAAGAATTCAAACAGAGTAGGAACCAGGAGGCAGATGCTGACGCAGAGATCATGAAGGGGTGTAGACGAATTTTTAAATGGTCTTATTAAATAAAAAACATGGAGCTAAATATAGAGGTGAAAGCCATAGAGAGATCAGGGAAATAGGGAAAGCCACAGCTAACCTTACCTCACCAACTCAGCAGCTTCCATATGTGAGCTCCTTCCTGTGTACCCACACCTTTATATGCTTGCTTTTCTGCCCTCTCATTGGCTTATCGTAGCTCAGCTACCTCACTTCCTTGTCTCTCTGTCTGTACAGACCTCCAGGCCTCTATGGTTGGTACTGGGATTGAAGGCAGTGTCACCACACTTGGCTCTGTTCCCTAGTATGGACTTGAACACACAGAGACCCTGCCTACTAAGTGATGAGATTAAGGGTGTGTGCTGCCTGACTTTGTTTACTTAAAATGGCTAGCCTTTCCCCTTGACCTCCAGGCAAGTTTTACTTATCAAAGCACAAATAAAATATCACCACATTTCAGCACAAATAAAATGTCACCACAAAGGGATGCTGCTTTCTGGCTTGTTCATCATGACTTTCTCAGCCTGTATTCCTATAAAATCCAAAACTATGTGCCCAGGGATGGCAGCACCCATAATTGGGCTGCCCCACCCAGAGAATCACTAATTAAGAGAATGCCTTACAGCCAGAACTTATGGAGGGACTTTCTCCACTGTGGTTCCCTCCTTTCAGATAACTCTAGCTTACATCATGTTGATATAAAACCAGCCAGCACAGGTAGTATCTCCCTCTGAGATAGTAGAAAACTCCTTACTTCTATTGAAGCAGGAGAATCGCCAAGATCAGAATTCTATTCAACTGTAGAGAAAGTGAAATCATAAAATTTGCAGGTAAATAGACAGAAATCAAATATTATACAGAGTGAGGTGACTCTGACCCAGAGAAAAACATTACATGGTGTTCTGTCTTATTGGTGGTTTCTAGCCTGAATCTTCAAATGTGAGAGCACAGCCTGTAGTAACCACAGGAACTATGAAACTAACAACATGCCATTGGGAGGAATGGAAGGAGTCCTAGAAAGGTGGAGAGTAGGAATCGAGTGCTACAAAGGGGAACATTTGAAGTCAAAAATAGTATTTCACTTGGAAGAGGAAAGAATGAACTTACAGAAGGTACTAAGGACGTCTGAAATAACCTTAGGGAAAGCATGTAATCCATCTTTATTTAAAATACGTGCTGTGTATGTGCATGTGTAGATAGTTGATAGATGGTGGATATATAGATAATGATAGATGATAGATGGATAGAGAGATAGACAGACAGACAGATAGAGATAGATAGATAGTAGATGATAGATGATAGAGTTTGAATGAATGTGCTTCACTTGGAGGGATAATGCTCTTCCCAAGAGTCACAAACTACCTAACAAAGCCCCAGTGCTAAGCATGGGAAACTTTCCTTGAGATGTTGGTCAGAGAAGTCAAAGAGATCCAAATTAACATGCTTTATTGCCATTGTCACTGATTGCCTCCCAGAACCTGAAGGTAAGAGCCTATTGTTTAAGACAACACACACTTGAGATTCAAAATTTGGTAGAATCACGTTGGGCCCGTCTTTGAAATCTCTTCTCTAAGAATTAGCTCTCACAATATCCAAAGGAGTTATTCATGCTTCTGAAGGAGAAAAGTAATCAAGAGTCCTACTTATGTGTACTGTGTATGAACCACAAAAAAATGACTAGCTTTATACAATGTATATCTTGGTAGCTTGCCAACATCTGTCTAGCTGGACTTAAAGCCCATTCAATAGAAAGAAATACATGCCTGGTATTGTAAACCTAGCTCATGTACCCATGGCCAATGAGGACATGATCCCTACAAGAGAACATACTAATGTCACTTCCCTAAACCAGTATGATTTCTACCAAAATTCTAAACATTGATCATTATACACACAGATAAGGTACCACCCCTCATCAAAGGAGCTTCATTTTGTAGAAAACAAAAGAGACCGTTACAGATGTCCAAAATTGGTCAGAGTGCAGAGCACAACTGACTATAGAGTGTCCAACCTAGACTGATATGTCTACAATCCAACCCCCACACTCAAGGCTCCAGGAACATGCAGGAAGGAGAAAATGAAAGACTGAAGGAGCCAGAGGACCTCCACATCTGCTGTGAGACTGTGTCTTCTGTATATTACAGGCAAGCTGCACCCAAGAAATATTTTTTTAAAATGTGATTAAACTAAACAATACCTGCAAAACGACAGTGCCAACTGACATGTCAGGATAGATATGGGAAATCTCATAAGGTTCCACTCCTGGATGAAGAGATGCAGACAATGAATGACTGCTGAGACCAGGAGAATCAGCTTTCCCCAGGGGTAAGACTTGACAGATTATCCAATCACAAGAGGTCATTATAAACACACACACATAGGAGCAACACTAAATGGACTCAGCCAGATGTATTTGTGTATGTGGGGTGTGTGTGTGTGGGTGTGTGTGTGTGTGTGTGTGTGTGTGTGTGTGTGTGTGTGTGTGTGTGTGTGTGTGTGTGTGTGTGTGTGTATGAAACAGTAAATAAAGAGAAGGACATTAGTTTGAGATGGAGTAAGGAAAATGTGGGAGGAGATGAAGGGGGTGAAGTAGAAATAATGTAAGTATGGTACACAAGTATGAAATTCTCAAAAATGTTTAAATTAGAAATAATGATTACTCGGAGCCTTCTACCCATTGACATCCAGTTATGCCAGCACTATTTGTTGAAGATGCTTTCTTTTTCCATTGTACATTTTTGGCTTCTTTGTCAAAAATTATATGTTCATAGGTGTGCGGGTTAATGTCAGGGTCTTCAATTTGATTCCATTGGTCCACATGTCCATTTTTATGCCAGTACCAAGCTGTTTTTATTATGGTAGCTCTATAGTGGAGCTTGAGGTCAGGGATCGTGATGCCTCCAGAGGTTGTTTTATTGGACAGGATTCTTTTGTCTATCCTGGGTTTTTTGTTTTTCCATATGAAGGTGAGTATTATTCTTTCCAGATCTGTCAAGAATTGTGTTGGTAATTTGATGGGGATTGCATTGAATCTGTAGATTGCTTTTGGTAAAATCGCCATTTTTACTATGTTAATCCTGCCTCTCCATGAGCATTGGAGATCTTTCCACTTTCTGACATCTTCTTCAATTTCTTTTTTCAGGCATTTAAATTTCTGGTCATATAGGTCCTTCACATGCTTAGTTAGAGTAACCCCAAGGTATTTTATATCATTTGTGGCTATTGTAAAGGGTGATGTATCTCTGATTTCCTTCTCAGCCTGTTTGTCTATTGTATATAGGAGGGCTACTGATTTGTTTGAGTTGATCTTGTATCCTGCTATGTTGCTGAAGGTTTTTATTAGCTGTATCAGTTCCTTGGTTGATTTTTTTGGGGTCACTCATGTATACTATCATGTCATCTGCAAATAGGGAAAGTTTGACTTCTTCTTTTCCAATTTGTATCCCCTTAATCTCTTTGTGATGTCTTATAGCTCTGGCTAGAACTTCAAGTACTATATTGAATAAGTATGGGGAGAGGGGACAGCCTTGCTTTGTTTCTGATTTTAGTGGTATTGCTTTGAGTTTCTCTCCATTTAATTTGATGTTGGCTGTTGGCTTGCTGTAAATTGCCTTTATTATGTTTAGGTATGTTCCCTGTATTCCTGATTGCTCCAAAACCTTTATCATGAAGGGGTGTTGGATTTTGTTAAATGCCTTTTCTGCATCTAGTGAGATGATCATGTGGTTTTTTTTTCCTTTGAGTTTGTTTATGTGGTGTATTACACTGATGGACTTTTGTATGTTGAACCTCCCTTGCATCCCTGGGATGAAGCCTACTTAATCGGCTGCAAATAGATCCATATATGACACCATGCACATAACTGAAGTCCAAGTGGATCAAACACCTCAACATAAATCCAGTTACTCTGAACATGATAGAAGAGAAAGTAGGAAGTATTCTTGAACGCATTGGCACCGGAGATCAATTTCTAAATATAACACTAGTAGCACAGACACTGAGAGAAACAATCAATCAATGGGACCTGTTGAAACTGAGAAGCTTTTGTACAGCAAAGGACAAAGTCAACAAGAAAAAGCCACAGCCTACAGAATGGGAAGAGGTCTTCACCAACCCCACATCTCACAGAGGGATGATATCCAGAATATATAAAGAAATCAAGAAATTAGACATCAAAATGTCCAACAGTCCAATTAAGAAATGGGCTATAGAACTAAACAGAATTCTCAGCAGAGGAAGTTCAAATGGCTGAAAGACATTTAAGGAATTGCTCAACATCCCTAATTATCCAGGAAATGCAAATCAAAACGACTCTGAGATACCACCTTATACCTCTCAGAGTGGCTAAGATCAAAAACACAGAAGACAGCTTATGATGGAGAGGATGTGGAGCAAGGGGAGCTCTCCTCCACTGCTGGTGGGAATGCAAGCTTGTACAACCACTTTTGAAATCAATATGTGCTTCCTTAGAAAATTGGGAATCCATCTCCCCCAAGACCCAGTTGTAGCACTCTTGGGCATATACCCAAGGAATGCTCAGTCATACCACAGGGGCATTTGCTCAGCTATGTTCATATCAGCATTGTTTGTAATAGCCAGAACCTGGAAACAACCTAGATGCCCTTCATCTGAAGAATGGATAGAGAAAATATGGTACATATACACAATGGTGTACTACTCAGCAGAGAAAAACAATGACATCATGAGGTGTGCAGGCAAATGGATGGATCTAGAAAAAATCATCCTGAGTGAGGTAACCCAGACTTCAGAAGGACAAACATGGTATGTACTCACTCATAGGAGGATACTAGATGTAAAACAAAGATGACTAGACTGCTACACAACTCCAGGGAGGCTACCTAGAAAACGGGACCCTAGAAAAGACCCAGGGATCACCCAATGACAGAGAAATGGATGAGATCTACATGAACAAACTGGATGACAGTGGGAGTAATGAAGGGCAAGATTTGAGGGAAAGAAAGCTGAGGGGAGCAGGAGATCCCAGTTGGATCAAGAACAGAAAGGGAGAACGAGGAATAACAGACCATGATAAATGAAGACCACATGAGAACAGGAATAGGCAGAGTGCTTGAAAGGTCCCCAGAAATCCACAATGATATATCCTCTGTAGACTGCTGGCAGTGGTCGAGGGAGGGCCTGATCTGACCTAGTCTGGTGATCAGATGACTAAACACCCTAGCAGTCGTTTTGGAACTCTCATCCAATAACTGATTGAAGTGGATGCAGAGATCCTCAGCCAGGCCCCAGGTGGAGCTCCAGGTGTCCAACTGTCGAGAAGGAGGAGGAACTGCAAGAGTGTGAATTGCTGAATCCAAGATTGGAAAAAGCACAGGGACAAATAGCCAATCGAATGGAAGCACATTAATTATGAGTGCTGGATCAGGCCCTCTGGATAAGTGAGACAATTGAATAGCTTGATCTGTTTGGGAGGCTGCCAGGCTTTGGGACTGGGACCTGTTCTTGGTGCATGAGCTGGCTGTTTGGAACCTTGGGCTCACACAGAGACACATGCTCAGCCTAGAAGGAGGGGACAGGACCTGCCTGTACCTAATCCACCAGGTTGAAATGAGTCCCCAAGGGTGTCTTGTTAGTGGAGGACATGGGAATGGAGGGGAGGGGCTAAGGGGAAGTTTGGGGTGCGGGAGTGGGGAGGACAGGGGAACCCATGGCTGATGTATAAAATTAAAACACATAATAATAATAATAATAATAATAATAATAATAATAATAATAATAAAGGAAGAATGAAAGAATGATTACTCTTTGTAACATGTTAACATATGAAGACAGGAAGATCGGATGCCTTTCCTCATCTGGAATTCATCTAAGGAACTTGGATTGTGCAAAACCACTCAGGAAAAAAGCATGATAGAGATGGGGATTCTATGGGTCTTTCGAAGAGCTGTACACAGTGTGGTCAGATGTTTTTGGACTCTCTCCTCAGCTCATTAGCACACATCCATTCTTAGAAGTGTTTTTCCTTCTTAATAAGCTATTTCTGTTTCCATTTTTAAGCATGTGTTTCTGGTGCAATTCTTTTTCCTGGGTCACAAGAGTGTGGTACTGACTGCCCTCTGCCTACATATCCATGGCTCAGCACAACTGAGCTTATTTCCTTGACTTTCTCACTTTCTCACTGTTTCTCTGACCTCTGTGGTAAACTGAAAGGCTAACATTTTCTCCATCTCCTCACCTCATGGCGGCTGCCAGGATATTCTGCTTTCCTATACTATTGTTTTTTTTTTCTCAAAATCTATTAAAATTGTCCTCAAGCTTTCTTTTCAGACTGTTTTAAAATTGTCTTTCTAATGAGACTAATAAGCCAAAAAGGGAAATTCAGTTCCCTAGTACAGTGTTAAAAAGACTGTTCTGTCACTTGTGGCTCCTTGAAGCCTCCAGGATCAGGTTTTGGTACTGGCTGCAAATATCTGTGGAGCATGGTGCACCCACCACACAGATGTAGGAGGCAGTGTCCTAGAGCTGGGAGGCTGTGATGTGCAGGGTGCTGTGCTTAGCATCTGCATCCAGAGTTGCTGAGTGTCTTCCATTTGACTCTTTGTTCTCTAAGTAAGTCATGACTGCCAGAGACACAAGACCTCTGCCTGTGTCTTGTTGGTACCACCTTAAGCTGTAGGCGAGGCTCACAGTGTAATTGCAATGAAGGATGCAGTTCTCTCCCTGCAGGACAGCCAGGAGCTTGGGATTCTGCTCCACTTGGGTCTTGCCAGCAATCCCTAATCAGAAAACAGTGTGAAATTCCAGAAATCGATCATCCACACTTTGTACTTGTACAATTCATATCCTTCTTTACTCTCCATGTGAATCTCAGGTGATCTAGGAATAGGCCTATTTTCCTCCTTCCTTCTATCCCAAGAAATTACATCTTTCCCCAAATCCTAAAATATATATATATATATATTCTTTGACTTCCTATGCCCCCCTAAAACCTCCTCTAACTTACACTGGAAATACAGCCATAAAACCACCCAGCAGGCACTCAGGCGCTTCTCCATTGTTGTTCTGCAGAAGTTGCCCCCAAAGCTGCTGCCTGTTTCATCAGCTGTTTCTTATGAAATAGAAACAGTAACACAAAGGAAGGCTCAGGAAGTACAGCCAGCCAATCAGAGACCTGATACACACCTCAGCTCCTGGAGAAAGGACCAATGCAGACACTGACATCTTGGGTGAGAGCTGGACTTGCTCAAGACCTTTGGGTAAACTTTTTGCAGTTCCTTTTCACTGCCGGCAATGTGATTCAGGGTGTAAATTCTTATGTATCCATAGAAACACAGTGGAGTGTCAATTAGATTCTGTTTCAAGACCTCAGTTTAATTCTAGCTCTACATAGGACATTAGACAGGACAGGTAATGTTTACTTTCCTCATCTGAAAACAGATGCCTAGTGATTTTTCAAGGTTTGAATAGAAATGAATTCATGGCAGGGGCTAGTGGTAATGACTAGCCTGAACTTAGACTGAACCCACAAGGTAAATTCCTTTAGAATGTGACTTTCCCCCCCCCAGGCTATTTGCTACTGTGTCACCTGTTTAAATTACAAAAAAAAAAAATGAGTTTTGTCAAGAAACATGTACATTTAAGTTTTGTTTAAAAAATAAATATTTAGCTGGGCACTAGTGGTGCAAGCCTTTAATCCCAGCATGGAGGCAGAGCCAGGCAGATCTCTGTGAGTTCCAGGAAAGGCGCTAAGCTACACAGAGAAACCCTGTCTCAAAAAACCTAAGTAAGTAAGTAAGTAAATAAATAAATAAATATTTTTATTAATTTTTGACAATTTCATGTCTGCATACAATGTACTTTTGAGTGAATGTTAAATTCTGCTCCAGGAGTAATGGTAGGACTTTTAATCAGACATTATTAGTTCAACAATACTGTTCAAGACCTACTGATGTCAAATGTGGTCATAGATGCTAAGGATCAGCAGTGCGCTGTGCTCCTGAATTACACACTGATGGAGGAAAAGTCAAGGATCCCACACAGGTACCAAAAAGTGGTAAGTGGTGAAGGTCTTGAAAACTCCTTTCTTAATGCTTCTCATCTGTCAGTGAAACTGAAGCCGATGACAATGTGGAAGTTGTTTTGATAAGTGAAGGTTTACTGTACATCTGAGATCTGATGCACAGGGATGGAGAAAGTAGAGGAATGGGAACATAGCTTGCCTGAGAAATCAAAAGGAACTAGAATAGTCCACTCATACAGGAGAAAACATGTTCCTAATAAGAATGGTGAGAGGTAAAGACAGTGTGATCACTGGTTTTGTGACAGTGTGGCCAGGCCACATACCCAGGTCTAACACTAATCTAACTCTCACTGTGAAATAGGTGGATCTCATGGGATCATTTGAAAGGTTTAAGAGTAAAATGATAGTGAGGCATAGTGACTCTTATCTATGTCAACACTTGGGAGGCAGAGGCATAGACAGGGGTATCTCTGTGAGTTTGAGGACAGCCAGGTCTACAAAGAGTTCCAGGACAGCCAGAGCTACATAGAGAGACTCCATTTAAAATAAAAATAAAAAGGAAGGAAGGAAGGAAGGAAGGAAGGAAGGAAGGAAGGAAGGAAGGAAGGAAGGAAGGAAGGAAGGAAGGAAGGAAGGAAGGAAGGAAGGAAGAAAGATAGATAGATAGATAGATAGATAGAAAGGAAGGAAGAATGAGGTTTCCCCAAATAGAAGAAATCCTGTCTGATTTACCTGCAAGTGACCTGTCTTTTGTACAACCAGTGTCCCCCCCTTCAGCTGTTCACGTTGCTGTTTGCACCTGAGTTTCTGCTCTTCCTCCTTCTCCTTAAGAATTCCGCAGGGCTATGAAGGGAAGGATTGCAGCCTTCTGTCACCTTTCCTAGCAGACTCTGTTAGGTCACAGTTTGTAAGTGTCTCTTTATCTAGCACATTTGATTATCTAAAGATGGATAAGGTTTAAAATGTGACTCAGTGGCAGACTACTTGCATGTACAAAGCTCTGGGTTGATCCCCAGCACTGCAGGAAAATAACTTAACATCCGGCCCCAGAGACCACTTCATTGTTCTGATGGTTTGTGAAGTTATGTGGTCTGGCATGAGAACATTTACATGATTTTCAACAACAGAGAAGTGTAAGGCCCCACAGCACAGGGTGTGCTGAAGCCAGAGGGATTTCAGAGGCAGGTGCTCAGCAGCCAGACCACCTGTTGCCTCTCAGTTTGTGTTCAGCTCCCCCTGCATTTTCCACCACTGTGTCACCCAGAACACAGTAGTATACAGCCGAGTCTGATTCTTGGACCGAGGCTTTCTGCAAGTGGAAGGAAGTGGATTCTTTATCATGTGTAGCTTCAAAACCACTGCTTCTTCCCTTCGCGCCAGCCTTAAGGACTTTCAGGAGGAGTTGTAGACTTTCTCGAGGATATTGAACATACCAGAAAAGAGTAGGGGACCCTATGGTTGTGATTGAATATGTGCAATTTATTGTCAGGAATCTGCCTTCTGAGATGGTCACTTGGCCTCCTGTTTGAGTCACAGAGTTTCCATGGGTCCTTCCTAGAGTGCAAGGAGAGGAGAGAGAGGGAGAGTAAATTCTGTCACCCTGAGGATAATGGTCTTAGATAACTTACAGCTAAAGACTGCTGTTTACATAACTTTACTTACCGAGTATGAGAAGTATTGCAGTCAAGAAGCCTGCAGAAGCGTTCATCTTTAGCATCATCTAGAAAATGGTCTTGATGCTTAGCATGAAGAAATGTAAACTCTGAGAAAGGATGAGGCTGCTCAGGTACAAATCACACAGGAAATGGGCCTCTGTTAGGAAACTACACCCCCTGGTGGCCAGGAACTGGACTGAGGATGGATGTTACCCTGTGCCTCCTCCCTGATCCTAATAATAATGCATATGTCAGTGTCTAGGCCCTTGTACATGTAAAAACAGATATCCTCTCACCCATGTCAGATGGCTAAGATCAACAAAATTAGTGACAGAACTTGTTGGTGAGGATGTGGGAAAGGGAGACACATATTCATTATTGAAGGTAGTGCAAACATGTACAGGCACCATGGAAATCAGTGTAATGATTCCTTGGGAATCTGGAAACAGAGCTACCTTATGATCCACCTGTAGCACTCTTGGGCATATACCCAAAAGACTTTACCACCTTACTATGGGGGCACTTGCTTGTATATGTTCTTCACTGCCCTATTCACAGTAGACAGGAATTGGAAACACCCTAGATGTCTATCAGCTGATGAACGGATTTTTGACAGTGTAGTACATTTACACAGTGGAATGTTAAAAAACTGAAATGATAAAATTTGAAGGTAATTGGATTGAGCTAGAACAAATCAGCTTGAGTGAGTTAACCTAAACCCCAAAGACAAATATTGCAGGTTTCCTCTTATATGTGAACATTAGCTTTTAAGCTTTTGACAGTCATGCTACAACCCAAATAAACAGAAAAGTCAGGTACCAGATGGGGGACCAGGAGGGAGGCGAAGGATGAAGAAATAGAATTTATTGTGGGAGAATTAAATAGGGAGGGGATGGAAGACAAAGGTAAAGAAGGGAATGTGGGGAAGGACAACTAACACCAAGACCATTTGAAAAACCACATGAGAACCTCCTATTGCAGAAGTGTCCTAAAATATACACACATATAAAAGGAATCTAATTAGACACTACACGATAGGACAGACAATACCCCAACTAGACATCTCACATCACCAAGAAAAAACTACAGTGCCGGGAATGGGTTACATCTTGATGAGTCATTGGCCAAAGAGGCCCCATGGAAACCTCTGAACATTGCAGCTATCGCAAAGGCTACTCATTACTCTCCACAATCTAATAGTAAGGCCCTATTGCTGAAGACAACACTTGCATATGTTATCAAACATAGAGAAGCTGAGCTGGTGCCTAACTAGCGTTAATGTTACTGGAAGGTACTTTCCATACATCAGAGAAGAAAGGCAACCATCAATATCTCCCAGCTACAAACCCTGAGAACTGTAACTGTGACCTGCTTGCAAGACATACTAGTGACATGGTGGCATAAGAGTTAAGGCAGTAATCAACCACTTTTTGATTGGACTTAAAGCCCTTTCCATGGAATGTGACCCATTCCTGACATCACTAAAGTGGCTAAGAACCTGAAGTTAGGTAGGTGAGGGATTAGGGGCAAACCTACTACTACTAAACTGCTAAAGGAACATAGCAATGAAATGACTCCTAATGGCATTCTGCTAGGCACATGGACCAGTGCGTTACTCAACCTTCATCAGAAAAGATTTTCTAGGAGCATATTGGATTTAACACAGTTGCCCTCAGCTCATCATTGTGCAGAAAGTGGGAGATACTGGAGTGTTCAGTCCTAAATGGAACTATTTCATCCAAGTTCTTCCCTTCAAAGCCTCAGGGATCTATGTGGAAGAGGAGGCAAAAAGAATGTAAGAGCCATAGGTGATGAATGATTCCAATAGCACACAAGAGTTTGTATTTTATTTTTTGAAGGGTATTTTTTCAGTTACTTGAGTTTTTGTTTTCATTTATTTTTAGGAGAGAGAAAAGGAATGCAAAGTTAGGTGGGTTAGGAGATGAGGGAAGATCTGAGAGGAATTGGCAGTGGGGGAAATTATCAAATTATATTATAGAAAAATATTAATTAAAAAAGAATTTTCAAAAGCAAGAACACACCAAACCCAAATCTACTAGACAACAATTAATAACAACAATCAGAGCAGGAATTAATGAAATAGAAACAAACACAACAGTACAATGAATTAATTAATCCAACAATTAGCTCTCTGTGAAGATAAATGTAATTAACAGACCCCTGGCCCAGAAACAAACCAAATTAACAGAATCAGAAATGAACAGGGAAACATCACAACACACACCAACGAAATACAGAATATTATAAGTGAGTACTGGAAAACCTGTATTCCATTAAGTTAGAAAATATAAGGAGAATGGATAAATGTCTAGATTCATCCTAACCACAAAACTTAACCCAAAAAGAAACCAAAAGTTTAAGCATACCTGTAACAAATAAATGGATTGAAGCAGGAATAAAATCCTTTCTGAGTAAATAAGTCCAGCCCCAGATATATTAAAAAATGGATTTTAGAAGACTTTAAAAAAATTAATAACTAATACTTTTAAATTAGTTTTAAAAATAGAAGTAGAAGGAGGATTTCCTTCTGTGAAGACAGTATCGTTGTAATATCAAAACTATGTAAAGACACAACAGAAAAAATGAAAACTGGCCAATATCTTAGATCAACATAGATCCAAAAACCTTCACTAAAATACTTGCAAACCTCATACAAGCTTACATAAAAATGATCATACATAATGCACATATAGTTCAATATACTGCTTTGTATATATTTATTATGTACAACAATACATAGTCACTGTATATATTTATGTACTCTTTGTATATAATTAATAAATGTAATAAATCATGTACATGGATTTAAAGACAAAAGTCACATGATCTCAGTACATGCAGAAAGGATCTTGGGAAAATCCAGCATGCTTTCATGATGAAAGCCCTAGAGTGAGTAGGACTAGAGGGAACATACATTAACATTTTAAATGCTATATGTGAAAATCCCACAGCTAACATCATCCTAAACAGAGAAAAACCTCAAGTCAATCTCAGTGAATGAAGAAATAAGAAAGGGTTGCCCACCATTCCCACTCTTTTCTACCATAGAACTTGAAGCACTATCTAGAGACAAGAGGAGGCAATTAAAGAGCTACAAGTAGAAAAAGAAGAAATTAAAGTGTCTCTGTTTGTAGGAGATAGGATACTATAGGAGATTTCAAATATTCTATAAATGATTAACAATCTCAGTAAAATGGCAATATACAAAATCAGCTGACATAATCAGTAGTCTTTCTATTCACCAATGGCATAAGTGCTGAGAAAGAGAATATGGAAACATGCCCATTCACAGTGGCTTCCAAATAGGTGTAATAATAAACCTAACCATGGAGGTGAAAGATCACTACTCTATAAACAAAACTTACATGAAGTAAGAGATTGAGGGAGACACTAGACTATGACAATACTTATCATGTTCAGGGATTGGTAGAAACACTATTGTGAAAATTACCATTCTACCAAAAGCAATTTAAAGATTCAGTGAAGTCCCAATCAAACTCCCTATAACATTCATCACAGAAATATTTTTAAAAGTTCTAAAGTTTATATGAAACCACAAAAGGTGCAGGACAGCTAAAGCAGTCTTCAGCAGAATGAATAATGCTGATAATGGAGGCTTACCACTCCAGATTTTATATTTCTAGAAGTTTCTAAATTTCAGGTTTTACATTGAGGTCCTAAATCCCTTTTGAGTCACTTCTTTGTGAAGGTGATAGTTATGGGTCCAATTTCAATCACAGTTATATAAAAACAAGATAGTACCATTACAAAAACAAAAGACAAACATGAGCACATGTAACTATAACTGTCCGATAGTCAACAAAGATGCCAAAAATACACATTGGAGAAAAGACAGCATCTTCAACAAGTGGTGCTGAGAAAACTGGGCGTCCACATATACAAGAAGGAAATTAGACCCATATCTATCACCTAGGAAAAATAGACTCCAAGTGGATCAAAGATCTAAAGGTGAAACATGAAACAATGAACCTGCTGGAAGAAAACACAGGCAATCCTAGAAGGAGAAGGTTTGGGAAATGACTTTCTACATGGGACCCATTTGCCCAGGAATTATTGTCAACAATTGATAAAAGTGACCTCATAAAAGCAAAAAGCTTCTGTACAAACTAAAAAGTAATCGAGAGAAGAACAAACACCCCACAGAAGGGAAAGAATCTTTCCAACTATACATCTGATAGAGGAAACTATCAAAATATATAAACAACCCAAAACAAATACACAATTTAAAAATTGACCATGCACTGAAATAGTTTCCAAAAGAAGAAATAAAAACATCGAACAAGTATCTGAAGGATTGTTCAATATCCTTGGCAATTAGTGAAATACAATTCAAATATTGTGTAAGTTTACTTATGCAGTTTCAGCATGTTAGGATTTATATTTAGGTCTTTGATGCATTTTGAGTTAAATTTTTATGAAAGTGACTAGTACAGGTCCAATTTTATTCTTCTGCTATATTGAGATTTCATTCTTCCCCAGCCAGAATAGTCAAAATCAAGAAACAACTGACATCATATGTGTTTACAAGGATAGGGGAAAGGAGAACACTCACTCACATTGGTAGGATTGCGAACTGATGCAGCCATTATGGAAATCAGTGTGGTGAATCACTGGAAAGCTATAAATAGACGTACCACATAACCAGGTATACCACTCCTAGCACGTGCCCAGCAGACTTGGCCTCCTGCTCCAGAGACTTGTTTGCCCATGTATATTGCCACTTTATTCACAATAGCGAGGAGCTAGACACCAAATAAATGTCCTTCAACAGATTAATGGATGATGAAAATATGGTGCTTGTACACATTGGAATTTGATTCAGCTGAAAAGAAAAATAAAATTGTGTAATTTGCAGGTAAATGGATGGATCTAAAAAAAATATTATACCGAATAATGTAACCATACCCCCAAAAGACAAATCCATATATAGTTACTTATTTCTAGATCCTGTCTCTGAATCTTTGGATGCGAATATATCATCTGGAGCAACTTCAGAGACCAGGAGAGTAAAAAGAAATCATGAGGATCAGTAGAACAAGAAGAATAGTAGGATGCAGGGGCTATGGAGGAGAGATGGGTAAGGTGGGGTAATACTCTACCAGATGGGCAGGGGAAGGAAGCATAGTTGAGGAGAGAAGAAGGAGAGATAAACAACAGTAAGAAGGTTTGAAAAGCCATACTGAATCATATTATTTTATGTTTACTTAAATTGCTTATATAAATGCATGTGAATACATAAGCACATAACTTTTAAAGAAATTATGACATTTGGTGTGACAATGATTCCCACGAAAAGACAAAACAAACAAAAAAAACAAACTAGTGTTAGGCATATCTCCTTTTGAATTGTTGAACAGGAGAGTCCATGGGCACCATCACCCACATAACAATATAGTCTATTGCCATTGTCCAGATATTGAAGGGGAGACTTTAGCTTGTGGCAATTTTACATAAAATTAGCTAGCACAAGCCCACTCAATGGCTTGAAATTCATGTCTGATACTATAATCCTAGCCCACTACACATGGCTGATGAAGCCATAACCCTAGCAGAGAAACACTAATGTCGTTTCCCTAAAACGGTATAATTTCTAATTGTATTCCAAATATGTAACCTTATACCCACAGATAAGTGTAGCTCCCACCCCTTGTGGTGGATGGAATGAGAATGACCCCCATAGGCTCATATGTTTGAATGGTTTATCCCCAGTTGATAGAACTGTTTGGGAAGGATTAGGAGGTGTGGCCATGTTGGAAGAGGACTGTCACTAAGGGTGGACTTTCAGGTTTCAAAACCCCATGCTTGCCAGGCAGTAATGGCTCACGCCTTTAATCTCAGCACTCGGGAGGCAGAACCAGGCTGATCTCTGTGAATTCGAGGCCAGCCTGGTCTACAGAGCGAGATCCAGGAAAGGCACAAAGCTACACAGAGAAACCCTGTTTCAAAAAAACCAAACCAAACCAAACCAAACCAAAAACAAAAACAAAAAAAGAACAAAAACAAAAACAAACAAACAAACAAAACATGCTATTCCTTGCATTCTCTCTCCCTCCCTGCTTCCTCCCAACCTCCACCTCATGGCTGTTGTCTCAACATGTAAGCTCCCTTCCACTGCTCTAACATCATGCCTACCTGCTTGCTGTCATACTTCCTGTCATTCATGATCATGGACTCATCTTTGAAACTCTAAGCCAGCCCCCAATTAAATTATTTCTTTCTATAAGTTACCTTGGTCATGGTGGCTCTTCACAGCAACACAAAAGTAACATATGTGTGTGTGTTTCCAAACACACACACACACACACACACACACACACACACACACACACATCCAAAATTTTATCAGGCATTTAAAATAAAGATAATATAATAAACTCTTAAGCTACAAACAACAAAGTCTTGCTCTCTGTCCCTATCTCTCTTGTGTCTCTGTCTCTCTGTCTCTGTATCTCTCATCACTTTGAGCCTTTCTCATTTATGCTCTGGGTATCTGTATGTTAGTTTCCATGGCAAATAAACAATATGACAAGTGCTTTACTACAAGACACAGGATGTGGATGGGGCTCCAGCCCCACTAGCAAGTTTGAGAACAGGCTTCAGGTGCCTGGGAACCAGTGTGTGTTTGCTGCACAGAAGTAGATGCCTGAGTCTCCAGGCAGTGTGGCTGTGATGTGCAGGGAGAAGTGTTTGGTTTTCTTATCCAATAAAATGGTAAGTTTCTGGCTCTGTTTTCTGTCCACATTTTCAATAATGTCTATCACAAGGTGGAGACTCTTCCCAGCTTCTTGTTTGTACCAAGGGAAGTATGAGAAAGCACTGTCTGTGTAAGTGCAGTTAATGATGGCGCTATCTCCCTCTCCAACACTCAGAGTGGAAGGCTGCTGCTCCACCTGCTCTCCGCGGATCTCCCCTGCACAGAAAGAAAAACAGAAAGGAGGAGGACAGTCAAGCAGTGCTCTGCTGGTTTATCATTGTCTACAATAACTAGAGAAAACTGTATAAAATAGATTTCCCCTGGATATCTAAAAATATACACCAAGAATGACCCCAAAACTTCAACTCACAGTCCATCCTCAAGCACAAGAGCAGGAGTAAAGTGTGAATGGATATCTTCATAGTTCTCCCTGCCTGGGGTAGGTGTAGACTTGCAATCTCTTGCCAAAACAGCTATTTGTATTTTGAGTTTGTCTCCTTTTCTCTGACAGTTAGAATATCTTCCTGTGTTCTCTACCCAGCCAATAAGAAAACAATACTTCAGTTCTCACCTCTTCCATCAAAATGCAATGAAAAGACCTTGCCACTTTTCACCAGCTGCAGTCTACTGCCATCTTGTGGCCACATCTCTAACTATTGAATCCTGTGAATAAATGGTTCCTTAGTAACATAGAAGTCCAACAAAGACCTTAGACCTTAGACAGAGTTAATATGTAGAAATTTGGGGTGGTTCTTTACATACTACTGAGCCATTACTAGTACACTAGAGAGAGGCACATGTTCTTAGTGCTATTCAAATGTCACTATGATTCATGAACAATGTTCATGACCCCAAATCTTAAAGTCACAGTCCATCCACAGCCACAAGAATATGAATAAAATGTTAATGGAGATATTCAGTGTCCTTCCTGCCTGAGATCAATGTAAACTTGTAATCTCTTATTTGCAGTCCCTTATGAACAAAGGGAATAAAAATTTAAATTTTCAGTCAACTCTCATAATTTTTGTACAATGGAGGGCTAAGTAGGAAAGAGGATAAGATGGTATGGTAGATGGGAAGGATGTGTGGAGGAATGACTAACACTAAGGACTTTTGAAAAGTGTGTGTGTGTGTGTGTGTGTGTGTGTGTGTGTGTGTGTGTGTGTGTAAATGAAGTTATTCTACACAGATAATACTTCTCCCAGAATCCATAGATTGTGAAATAAAAATCCAAGTGCAGGTATGGGATACATCTCCTACCTTATAGGTCAGGGACCGTAGTAGAGACTCATAACACAAAGTAACCTATTTGCCATTGCACTTGGTCACCCACCAGACTTGATGACAAGACCACATTGCTGAAGACACCACACACTTTAGTCACAGGACTTAGAGCAATCAAGCTAGTACTAATCAGAAAGCTTCCTCCTCACTGAATCCATTTTATAGTAACAGAAAGTACAACTCAGGTTACAGGGGCGGGGAGGTCACAACAGTCTTAACTCTACAGACATAGAGAGGCCAAGTAACAAGGGGTACTCAAGAGGGATGAAAGGATTTTCTGAAAAGGGGAAATATAATAGATTTTGTGGGTATATTGGGGGCAGGTAGGGGTGGGAACAGGAATGATCAGGTGAAGGAGGAAAAGACAGAGAGAGAAAGAGGGAGAGAGAGAGAGACAACTGGAATAGGTTGTCATTTAGAGAGCAATATGGAAACCTAGTGCAGGGAAACTTCCTGTAACCTAGAAGAGTGACCCTAGAAAGGACTCCTAGTAATGGAGGATATGGAGCCAGAACTGGTCTCCTTGTAACCAGGCTGGTCTCTCAGTGGTGGAACTGGGACACCAACCCAGCCACAAGACCTTCCACCCACAACCAGTCCAACCTGCAAGATGCTCTAGGGCAATGGTGGTTCAGAGTTTGTGGGAGTGGCCAACCAATGACTTATCTGACTTGAGGCCCACACCACAGGGGAAGAGCCCGTGACCACCACTGCCTAGATGGCCAAGATACAGACGCTGCATAGCTCAGAAACCTAGGGTAGAACCAAACATGACTGACCCTCACCCCGACCCATGCACACACATGCACACCAAAAAAAAAAAAAAAAAAAAAAAAAAAGAAATAATCCCTAATGATATTCTGCTATACTCATAGTACCAGTGCTTATCCCAGTTATCATTAGAGAGGTTTCCTCCTGCTGCTAATGGGAGCAGATACTGAGACTCACACCCAAACATAAGGTGGAGCTTGGGGAACCTTACAAAAGACAGGGAGGAAGGATTGGAGAAGTCAGAGTGGTCCAGGACACAATGAGAACACAGCCCACAGAATCAACTACACAAGGCTCATAGGGGCTCACAGAGACTGAAGTGGCATCCATGGAATCTACACGGTCTGTGCTAGGTCTCTGCATACATGCTGTGATTGTTAGTTTGGGGTTTTTGTTGGAATCCTAATGAGAATTGAGTGTCTCTAACTATTTGCCTACTTATGGGCCCCATTTCCTTCCACTTGGTTGCCTCATTCAGCCTCAATATGAGGATTTATGCCAAATGTTATTGTATCTTGTGCTGTGTTTGTTTGATAATCACTTGAGGCCTGCTGTCTTCTGAAGAAAAACTCAGTGGATCTGAGCAATAGGGAGGCAGTGGTGGGCAAGTATTATGTGAGAAAATTTATTTTTAAAATAATAATAAAAATAAAAAATAGTGACATGATTATACATTCTGTTTGTCACTGCCTCAACAGATAAACAATTTGCAAACATTTCTTTCAACTTAATAGGTGTAATAATAAACCTAACCATGGAGGTGAAAGATCACTACTCTATAAACAAAACTTACATGAAGTAAGAGATTGAGGAGACACTAGACTATGACAATACTTATCATGTTCAGGGATTGGTAGAAACACTATTGTGAAAATTACCATTCTACAAAAGCAATTTAAAGATTCAGTGAAGTCCCAATCAAACTCCCTATAACATTCATCACAGAAATATTTTTAAAAGTTCTAAAGTTATATGAAACCACAAAAGGTGCAGGACAGCTAAAGCAGTCTTCAGCAGAATGAATAATGCTGATAATGGAGGCTTACCACTCCAGATTTTATATTTCTAGAAGTTTCTAAATTTCAGGTTTTACATTGAGGTCCTAAATCCCTTTTGAGTCACTTCTTTGTGAAGGTGATAGTTATGGGTCCAATTTCAATCACAGTTATATAAAACAAGATAGTACCATTACAAAAACAAAAGACAAACATGAGCACATGTAACTATAACTGTCCGATAGTCAACAAAGATGCCAAAAATACACATTGGAGAAAAGACAGCATCTTCAACAAGTGGTGCTGAGAAAACTGGGCGTCCACATATTACAAGAAGGAAATTAGACCCATATCTATCACCTAGGAAAATAGACTCCAAGTGATCAAAGATCTAAAGGTGAAACATGAAACAATGAACCTGCTGGAAGAAAACACAGGCAATCCTAGAAGGAGAAGGTTTGGGAAATGACTTTCTACATGGGACCCATTTGCCCAGGAATTATTGTCAACAATTGATAAAAGTGACCTCATAAAAGCAAAAAGCTTCTGTACAAACTAAAAAGTAATCGAGAGAAGAACAAACACCCCACAGAAGGGGAAAGAATCTTTCCAACTATACATCTGATAGAGGAAACTATCAAAATATATAAACAACCCAAAACAAATACACAATTTAAAAATTGACCATGCACTGAAATAGTTTCCAAAAGAAGAAATAAAAACATCGAACAAGTATCTGAAGGATTGTTCAATATCCTTGGCAATTAGTGAAATACAATTCAAATATTGTGTAATTTTACTTATGCAGTTTCAGCATGTTAGGATTTATATTTAGGTCTTTGAATGCATTTTGAGTTAATTTTTATGAAAGTGACTAGTACAGGTCCAATTTTATTCTTCTTGCCTATATTGGATTTATTTCTTCCCCAGCCAGAATAGTCAAATCAAGAAACAACTGACATCATATGTGTTTACAAGGATAGGGGAAAGGAGAACACTCACTCACATTGGTAGGATTGCGAACTGATGCAGCCATTATGGAAATCAGTGTGGTGAATCACTGGAAAGCTATAAATAGACGTACCAACATAACCAGGTATACCACTCCTAGCACGTGCCCAGCAGACTTGGCCTCCTGCTCCAGAGACTTGTTTGCCCATGTATAATTGCCACTTTATTCACAATAGCGAGGAGCTAGACACCAAATAAATGTCCTTCAACAGATTAATGGATGATGAAAATATGGTGCTTGTACACATTGGAATTTGATTCAGCTGAAAAGAAAAATAAAATTGTGTAATTTTGCAGGTAAATGGATGGATCTAAAAAAATATTATACCGAATAATGTAACCATACCCCAAAAGACAAATCCATATATAGTTACTTATTTCTAGATCCTGTCTCTGATCTTTGGATGCGAATATATCATCTGGAGCAACTTCAGAGACCAGGAGAGTAAAAAGAAAAATCATGAGGATCAGTAGAAACAAGAAGAATAGTAGGATGCAGGGGCTATGGAGGAGAGATGGGTAAGGTGGGGTAATACTCTACCAGATGGGCAGGGGAAGGAAGCATAGTTGAGGAGAGAGAAGGAGAGATAAACAACAGTAAGAAGGTTTGAAAAGCCATACTGAATCATATTATTTTATGTTTACTTAAATTGCTTATATAAATGCATGTGAATACATAAGCACATAACTTTTAAAGAAATTATAACATTTGGTGTGACAATGATTCCCACCAAAAGACAAAACGAAAAAACAAACAAACAAACAAACAAACTAGTGTCAGGCATATTTCCTTTTGAGTTGTTGAACAGGAGAGTCCATGAGCGCCATCACCCACACAACAATAGTCTATTGCCATTTGTCCAGATATTGAAGGGGAGACTTTAGCTTGTGGCAATTTTACATAAAATTAGCTAGCACAAGCCCACTCAATGGCTTGAAATTCATGTCTGATTACTATAATCCTAGCCCACTACACATGGCTGATGAAGCCATAACCTAGCAGAGAAACACTAATGTCGTTTCCCTAAAACGGTATAATTTCTAATTGTATTCCAAATATGTAACCTTATACCCACAGATAAGTGTAGCTCCCACCCCTTGTGGTGGATGGAATGAGAATGACCCCATAGGCTCATATGTTTGAATGGTTTTATCCCAGTTGATAGAACTGTTTGGGAAGGATTAGGAGGTGTGGCCATGTTGGAAGAGGACTGTCACTAAGGGTGGACTTTCAGGTTTCAAAACCCCATGCTTGCCAGGCAGTAATGGCTCACGCCTTTAATCTCAGCACTCGGGAGGCAGAACCAGGCTGATCTCTGTGAATTCGAGGCCAGCCTGGTCTACAGAGCGAGATCCAGAAAGGCACAAAGCTACACAGAGAAACCCTGTTTCAAAAAACCAAACCAAACCAACCAAACAAAAAAAAACAAAAAAAGAACAAAACAAAAACAAACAAAACAAACAAAACATGCTATTCCTTGCATTCTCTCTCCCTCCCTGCTTCCTCCAACCTCCACCTCATGGCTGTTGTCTCAACATGTAAGCTCCCTTCCACTGCTCTAACATCATGCCTACCTGCGCTTCATACTTCCTGTCATCATTGATCATGGACTCATCTTTGAAACTCTAACCAGCCCCCAATTAAATTATTTTTTTCTATAAGTTACCTTGGTCATGGTGGCTCTTCACAGCAACACAAAAGTAACATAGTGGTGTGTGTAGACCAAACACAACCCACACACACACACACACACACACACACACACATCCAAAATTTTATCAGGCATTTAAAATAAAGATAATATAATAAACTCTTAAGCTACAAACAACAAAGTCTTGCTCTCTGTCCCTATCTCTCTTGTGTCTCTGTCTCTCTGTCTCTGTATCTCTCATCACTTTGAGCCTTTCTCATTTATGCTCTGGGTATCTGTATGTTAGTTTCCATTTCAAACAAACAATGTCCAAGTGCTTTACTACAAGACACAGGATGTGGATGGGGCTCCAGCCCCACTAGCAAGTTTTGAGAACAGGCTTCAGGTGCCTGGGAACCAGTGTGTGTTTGCTGCACAGAAGTAGATGCCTGAGTCTCCAGGCAGTGTGGCTGTGATGTGTGCAGGGAGAAGTGTTTGGTTTTCTTATCCAATAAAATGGTAAGTCTCTGGCTCTGTTTTCTGTCCACATTTTCAATAATGTCTATCACAAGGTGGGGACTCTTCCCAGCTTCTTCCTTGTACCAAGGGAAGTATGATGAACCACTGTCTGTGTAAGTGCAGTTAATGATGGCGCTATCTCCCTCTCCAACACTCAGAGTGGAAGGCTGCTGCTCCACCTGCTCTCCGCGGATCTCCCCTGCACAGAAAGAAAAACAGAAAGGAGGAGGACAGTCAAGCAGTGCTCTGCTGGTTTTTCTTATATGTGAACATTAGCTTCTAAGCTTTTGACAGTCATGCTACAACCCAAATAACCATAAAAGTTAGGTACCAGATGGGGGACCAGGAGGGAGGCGAAGGATGAAGAAATAGAATTTATTGTGGGAGAATTAAATAGGGAGGGGATGGAAGACAAAGGTAAAGAAGGGAATGTGGGGAAGGACAACTAACACCAAGACCATTTGAAAAACCACATGAGAACCTCCTATTGCAGAAGTGTCCTAAAATATACACACATATAAAAGGAATCTAATTAGACACTACGATAGGACAGACAGTACCCCAACTAGACATCTCACATCACCAAGAAAAAACTACAGTGCCGGGAATGGGTTACATCTTGATGAGTCATTGGCCAAAGAGGCCCCATGGAAACCCTGAACATTGCGGCTATCGCAAAAGGCCTACTCATTACTCTCGCACAATCTAATAGTAAGCGCCCTATGCTGAAGACAGCACTTGGCATATGTTATCAAACATAAGAGAAGCTGGCTGGGTGCCCTAACTAGCGTTTAATGTTACTGGAAGGTACTTTCCACACATCAGAGAAGAAAGGCAACCATCAATATCTCCCAGCTACAAAACCCTGAGAACTGTAACTGTGACCTGCCTGCAAGACAATACTAGTGACATGGTGGCATCAAATGTTAAGGCAGTAATCAACCACTTTTTTGATTGGACTTAAAGCCCTTTCCATGGAATGTGACCCATTCCTGACATCACTGAAGTGGCTAAGAACCTGAAGTTAGGTAGGTGAGGGATTAGGGGCAAACCTACTACTACTAAACTGCTAAAGGAACATAGCAATGAAATGGCTCCTAATGGCATTCTGCTAGGCACATGGACCAGTGCATTACTCAACCTTCATCAGAAAAGTTTTCTAGGAGCATATGGGATTTAACACAGTTGCCCTCAGCTCATCATTGTGCAGAAAGTGGGAGATACTGGAGTGTTCAGTCGTACATGGAACTATTTCATCCAAGTTCTTCCCTTCAAAGTTCATCGATCTATGTGGAAGAGGAGGCAAAAAGAATGTAAGAGCCATAGGTGATGAATGATTCCAATAGCACACAACAGTTTGTATTTTATTTTTGTAAGGTATTTTTTTAGTTACTTGAGTTTTTGTTTTCATTTATTTTTAGTAGAGAGAAAAGGAATGCAAAGTTAGATGGGTTAGGAGATGGGGGAAGAATCTGAAAGGAATTGGCAGTGGGGGAAATTATCAAATTATATTATAGAAAAATATTAATTAAAAAGAATTTCAAAAGCAAGAACACACCAAACCCAAATCTACTAGACAACAAGTAATAACAACAATCAGAGCAAGAATTAATGAAATAGAAACAAAACATAACAGTACAATGAATTAATTAATCCAAACAATCAGCTGTCTGTGAAGATAAATGTAATTAACAGAGCCCTGGCCCAGAAACAACCCAAATTATCAGAATCAGAAATGAACAGGGAAACATCACAACATACACCAAAGAAATTCAGAATATTATAAGGGAGTACTATAAAACCTGTACTCATTTAGTTAGAAAATATAAGGAGAATGGATAAATGTCTAGATTCATCCAAACCATAAAACTTAACCCCCAAAAAACCCCAAAGTTTAAACATACCTGTAAGAAATAAAGGGATTGTGGCAGGAATAAAATTCTTCCTGACTAAATAGGTCTAACCCCAGATATATTAATACATGAATTGTATCAGACTTTCAAAAAAGTTAATTAAAGGATTAATAACTAATACCACTTAAATTATTTTTAAAAATAGAAGTGGAAGGGGGACTTCCAAACTTCTATGAAGACAGTATCATTGTAATATCAAATTATGTAAAGATACAAAAGAAAAAGAAAACTGGCCAATATCTCAGATAAACACAGATCTAAAAATCTTCAATAAAATACTTGCAAACCTCATGCAGGCTTACTTGCAAAATGATCATACATAATGCACAAAGATAATATACTACTTTGTATATATTTATTATGTACAATATATAGTTACTGTATATATTTATGTAGTCATTGTATATAGTTAATAAATGTAATAAATCATGTACATGGATTTAAAGACAAAAGTCACATGATCTCAGTACATGCAGAAATTATCTTGGGAAAATCCAGCATGATTTCATGATGGAAGCCCTAGAATGAGTAGGACTAGAGAGAACATACATTAATATTTTAAATGCTATATGTGAAAATCCCACAGCTAACATCATCTTAAACAGAGAAAAACCTCAAGTCAATCTCAGTGAATGAAGAAATAAGAAAGGGTTGCCCACCATTCCCAATCTTTTCCACCATAGAACTTGAAGCACTATCTAGAGACAAGAGGAGGCAATTAAAGAGCTACAAGTTGGAAAAGAAGAAATTAAAGTGTCTCTGTTTGTAGGAGATAGGATACTATAGGAGATTTCAAATATTCTATAAATGATTAACAATCTCAGTAAAATGGCAATATACAAAATCAGCTGACACAATCAGTAGTCTTTCTATTCACCAATGGCATAAGTGCTGAGAAAGAGAATATGGAAACATGCCCATTCACAGTGGCTTCCAAATAGGTGTAGTAATAAACCTAACCATGGAGGTGAAAGATCACTACTCTATAAACAAAACTTACATGAAGTAAGAGATTGAGGGAGACACTAGACTATGACAATACTTATCATGTTCAGGGATTGGTAGAAACACTATTGTGAAAATTACCATTCTACCAAAAGCAATTTAAAGATTCAGTGAAGTCCCAATCAAACTCCCTATAACATTCATCACAGAAATATTTTTAAAAGTTCTAAAGTTTATATGAAACCACAAAAGGTGCAGGACAGCTAAAGCAGTCTTCAGCAGAATGAATAATGCTGATAATGGAGGCTTACCACTCCAGATTTTATATTTCTAGAAGTTTCTAAATTTCAGGTTTTACATTGAGGTCCTAAATCCCTTTTGAGTCACTTCTTTGTGAAGGTGATAGTTATGGGTCCAATTTCAATCACAGTTATATAAAAACAAGATAGTACCATTACAAAAACAAAAGACAAACATGAGCACATGTAACTATAACTGTCCGATAGTCAACAAAGATGCCAAAAATACACATTGGAGAAAAGACAGCATCTTCAACAAGTGGTGCTGAGAAAACTGGGCGTCCACATATACAAGAAGGAAATTAGACCCATATCTATCACCTAGGAAAAATAGACTCCAAGTGGATCAAAGATCTAAAGGTGAAACATGAAACAATGAACCTGCTGGAAGAAAACACAGGCAATCCTAGAAGGAGAAGGTTTGGGAAATGACTTTCTACATGGGACCCATTTGCCCAGGAATTATTGTCAACAATTGATAAAAGTGACCTCATAAAAGCAAAAAGCTTCTGTACAAACTAAAAAGTAATCGAGAGAAGAACAAACACCCCACAGAAGGGAAAGAATCTTTCCAACTATACATCTGATAGAGGAAACTATCAAAATATATAAACAACCCAAAACAAATACACAATTTAAAAATTGACCATGCACTGAAATAGTTTCCAAAAGAAGAAATAAAAACATCGAACAAGTATCTGAAGGATTGTTCAATATCCTTGGCAATTAGTGAAATACAATTCAAATATTGTGTAAGTTTACTTATGCAGTTTCAGCATGTTAGGATTTATATTTAGGTCTTTGATGCATTTTGAGTTAAATTTTTATGAAAGTGACTAGTACAGGTCCAATTTTATTCTTCTGCTATATTGAGATTTCATTCTTCCCCAGCCAGAATAGTCGAAATCAAGAAACAACTGACATCATATGTGTTTACAAGGATAGGGGAAAGGAGAACACTCACTCACATTGGTAGGATTGCGAACTGATGCAGCCATTATGGAAATCAGTGTGATGAATCACTGGAAAGCTATAAATAGACGTACCACATAACCAGGTATACCACTCCTAGCACGTGCCCAGCAGACTTGGCCTCCTGCTCCAGAGACTTGTTTGCCCATGTATATTGCCACTCTATTCACAATAGCAAGGAGCTAGACACCAAATAAATGTCCTTCAACAGATTAATGGATGATGAAAATATGGTGCTTGTACACATTGGAATTCGATTCAGCTGAAAAGAAAAATAAAATTGTGGAATTTGCACGTAAATAGATGGATCTAAAAAAATATTATACCGAATAAAGTAACCATACCCCCAAAAGACAAATCCATATATAGTTACTTATTTCTAGATCCTGTCTCTGAATCTTCGGATGCGAATATATCATCTGGAGCAACTTCAGAGACCAGGAGAGTAAAAAGAAATCATGAGGATCAGTAGAACAAGAAGAATAGTAGGATGCAGGGGCTATGGAGGAGAGATGGGTAAGGTGGAATAATACTCTACCAGATAAGGAAGAAAAGGAAGCATAGTTGAGGAGAGAGGGAGGAGAGATAAACAATAGTAAGAAGGTTTGAAAAGCCATACTGAATCATATTATTTTATGTTTACTTAAATTGCTTATATAAATGCATGTGAATACATAAGCACATAACTTTTAAAGAAATTATGACATTTGGTGTGACAATGATTCCCACGAAAAGACAAAACAAACAAAAAAAACAAACTAGTGTTAGGCATATCTCCTTTTGAATTGTTGAACAGGAGAGTCCATGGGCACCATCACCCACATAACAATATAGTCTATTGCCATTGTCCAGATATTGAAGGGGAGACTTTAGCTTGTGGCAATTTTACATAAAATTAGCTAGCACAAGCCCACTCAATGGCTTGAAATTCATGTCTGATACTATAATCCTAGCCCACTACACATGGCTGATGAAGCCATAACCCTAGCAGAGAAACACTAATGTCGTTTTCCTAAAACGGTATAATTTCTAATTGTATTCCAAATATGTAACCTTATACCCACAGATAAGTGTAGCTCCCACCCCTTGTGGTGGATGGAATGAGAATGACCCCCATAGGCTCATATGTTTGAATGGTTTATCCCCAGTTGATAGAACTGTTTGGGAAGGATTAGGAGGTGTGGCCATGTTGGAAGAGGACTGTCACTAAGGGTGGACTTTCAGGTTTCAAAACCCCATGCTTGCCAGGCAGTAATGGCTCATGCCTTTAATCTCAGCACTCGGGAGGCAGAGCCAGGCTGATCTCTGTGAATTCGAGGCCAGCCTGGTCTACAGAGCGAGATCCAGGAAAGGCACAAAGCTACACAGAGAAACCCTGTCTCAAAAAAACCAAACCAAACCAAACCAAACCAAAACCAAAAACAAAAAAAGAACAAAAACAAAAACAAACAAACAAACAAAACATGCTATTTCTTGCATTCTCTCTCCCTCCCTGCTTCCTCCCAACCTCCACCTCATGGCTGTTGTCTCAACATGTAAGCTCCCTTCCACTGCTCTAACATCATGCCTACCTGCTTGCTGTCATACTTCCTGTCATTCATGATCATGGACTCATCTTTGAAACTCTAAGCCAGCCCCCAATTAAATTATTTCTTTCTATAAGTTACCTTGGTCATGGTGGCTCTTCACAGCAACACAAAAGTAACATATGTGTGTGTGTTTCCAAACACACACACACACACACACACACATACACACACATACACACACACACACACACACACATATCCAAAATTTTATCAGGCATTTAAAATAAAGATAATATAATAAACTCTTAAGCTACAAACAACAAAGTCTTGCTCTCTGTCCCTATCTCTCTTGTGTCTCTGTCTCTCTGTCTCTGTATCTCTCATCACTTTGAGCCTTTCTCATTTATGCTCTGGGTATCTGTATGTTAGTTTCCATTTCAAACAAACAATGTCACAAGTGCTTTACTACAAGACACAGGATGTGGATGGGGCTCCAGCCCCACTAGCAAGTTTGAGAACAGGCTTCAGGTGCCTGGGAACCAGTGTGCGCTTGCTGCACAGAAGTAGATGGCAGAGTCTCCAACTTGTGTGTCTGTGATGTGCAGGGAGAATTTTTTGGCTTTCTTATCCAATAAAATGGTAAGTCTCTGGTTTTGCTTTCTGTCCATATTCTTAAGAATGTCTATCACAAGGTGGGGACTCTTCCCAGCTTCTTCCTTGTACCAAGGGAAGTATGATGAACCACTGTCTGTGTAAGTACAGTTGATGATGGCGCTGTCTCCCTCTCCGACACTCAGAGTGGAAGGCTGCTGCTCCACCTGCTCTCCATGGATCTCCCCTGCACAGAAAGAAAAACAGAAAGGAGGAGGGCAGTCAGGCAGTGTTCTGCTGGATTATTGTTGTCCACAATGACTAGAAGAAACTGTATGAAACAGATTTCCTCTGGATATCTAAAAATATACACCGAATATTTTCCCTTGACCCCACGTCTTCAACTCACAGTCCAACCACAGGCACAAGAGCAGGAGTAAAGTGTGAATGGATATCTTCATAGTTTTCCCTGCCTGGGGTAGGTGTAGACTTGCAATCTCTTGCCAAGACAGCTATTTGTATTTTGAGTTTGTCTCCTTTTCTCTGACAGTTAGAATAGCTTCCTGTGTTTTCTACCCAGCCAATAAGAAAACAATACTTCAGTTCTCACCTCTTCCATCAAAATGCAATGAAAAGACCTTGCCACTTTTCACCAGCTGCAGTCTACTGCCATCTTGTGGCCACATCTCTAACTATTGAATGCTGTAAATAAATGCTTTCTTAGTAACATAGAAGTCCAACAAAGACCTTAGCCCTTAGACAGAGTTAATATGTAGAAATTTGGGGTGGTTCTTTACATACTACTGAGCCATTATTAGTACACTAGAGAGAGGCACATGTTCTTAGTGCTATTCAAATGTCACTATGATTCATGAACAATGTTCATGACCCCAAATCTTAAAGTCACAGTCCATCCACAGCCACAAGAATATGAATAAAATGTTAATGGATATATTCAGTGTTCTTCCTGCCTGAGATCAATGTAAACTTGTAATCTCTTATTTGCAGTCCCTTATGAACAAAGGGAATAAAAATTTAAATTTTCAGTCAACTCTCATAATTTTTGTACAATGGAGGGCTAAGTAGGAAAGGGGATAAGATGGTATGGTAGATGGGAAGGATGTGTGGAGGAATGACTAACACTAAGGACTTTTGAAAAGTGTGTGTGTGTGTGTGTGTGTGTGTGTGTGTGTGTGTGTGTGTGTGTAAATGAAGTTATTCTACACAGATAATACTTCTCCCAGAATCCATAGATTGTGAAATAAAAATCCAAGTGCAGGTATGGGATACATCTCCTACCTTATAGGTCAGGGACCGTAGTAGAGACTCATAACACAAAGTAACCTATTTGCCATTGCACTTGGTCACCCACCAGACTTGATGACAAGACCACATTGCTGAAGACACCACACACTTTAGTCAGAGGACTTAGAGCAATCAAGCCAGTACTAATCAGAAAGCTTCCTCCTCACTGACTCCATTTTATAGTAACAGAAAGTACAACTCAGGTTACAGGGGCGGGGAGGCCACAACAGTCTTAACTCTACAGACATAGAGAGGCCAAGTAACAAGGGGTAGTCAAGAGGGATGAAAGGATTTTCTGAAAAGGGGAAATATAATAGATTTTGTGGGTGGATTGGGGGCAGGTAGAGTTGGGAACAGGAATGATCAGGTGAAGGAGGAAAAGACAGAGAGAGAAAGAGGGAGAGAGAGAGAGACAACTGGAATAGGTTGTCATTTAGAGAGCAATATGGAAACCTAGTGCAGGGAAACTTCCTGTAACCTAGAAGAGTGACCCTAGAAAGGACTCCTAGTAATGGAGGATATGGAGCCAGAACTGGTCTCCTTGTAACCAGGCTGGTCACTCAGTGGTGGAATTGGGACACCAACCCAGCCACAAGAGCTTCCACCCACAACCAGTCCAACCTGCAAGATGCTCTAGGGCAATGGTGGCTCAGAGTTTGTGGGAGTGGCCAACCAATGACTTATCTCTCTTGAGGCCCACACCACAGGGAAGAGCCCATGACCACCATTGCCTAGATGGCCAGGATCCAGATGCTGGATAGCTCAGAAACCTAGGGTAGAACCAAACATGACTGAACCTCACCCCAACCCATGCACAAATATGCACACCCTGAAAATAAATAAATAGATAAATAAATAAATAAATAAATAATACAATATAATTAAATTATCCCTAATGATATTCTGCCATACTCATAGTAACAGTGCTTATCCCAGTTGTCATTAGAGAGGTTTCCTCCTGCTGCTAATGGGAGCAGATACTGAGAGTCACACCTAAACATTAGGTGGAGCTTGGGGAACCTTAAAAAAGATGGGGAGGAAGGATTGGAGAAGACAGAGTGGTCCAGGACACCATGAGAACACAGCCCACAGAATCAACTACACAGGGCTCATAGGAGCTCACAGAGACTGAAGCGGCATCCATGGAACCTACACGGTCTGTGCTAGGTCTCTGCATACATGCTGTGATTGTTAGTTTGGGGGTTTTGTTGGAATCCTAATAATGAGAATTGGGTGTCTCTAACGATTTGCCTACTCATGGGCCCCTTTTCCTTCCACTTTGTTGCCACATTCAGCCTCAATATGAGGATTTATGCCAAGTGTTATTGAATCTTGTGCTGTGTTCATTTGATAATCACTGTGAGGCCTGCTGTCTTCTGAAAACTGAGGAGCAGTAGATCTGAGGGAGAGGGGAGGTGGGGGGAAGCTGTGGTGGGCAAGTATTATGTGAGAGAATTTATTTTTTAAATAATAATAAAAATAAAAATATAGTGGGGTTGGGGATTTAGCTCAGTGGTAGAGAGCTTGCCTAGCAAGCACGAGGCCCTGGGTTCGATCCTCAGCTCCAAAAAAAATAATAGTGACGTGATTATACATTCTGTTTAGCAATGCCTCAGCAGATACACAATTTGCAAACATTTCCTTCAACTTTGGGATTCTCTGTTCACTTTATCAGTGGTGTACTTTAAAGCATAAACATGTTAGTGCTCCAACTATAGCTCAGTAGGGCACCTGCCTTGCATTCAAGATGCCTGCCTTTAATTCGTAGCACTGAAAAAAGTAAAAAAATAATTGTGATATTTTGAGTCTGGGATCCTTTTGGTCTTTTGTAATACACTACAGGAAGAAGGGATCCTTCCTTCCATTAACGGGTACATACCCATCCATGTTTCCCTAGTTTTCTTTGAAAACCATGAATCTCTTTGGAATAGTTGTCCAATCTATCTAATTCATAGTCTATATTATGTCTCAAGTCCACCACAATCCAAGTTTCTTTCTCCTAACAATGTCACCTCAGTGTCCCTGGTGCTTAACTCAGTCTTCTTCATTTGACATTTTAACAGAATTGAGAACACTCATGTCTTCATCTTAATGCACTTTTTCCCCAGGACCAAAGCACCCAAGATTCAGCATCTTTTTTCACCATGCAGATCACAGCCACTGGCCCACTGCACTGAAAAACAAAAAACAAAAAAAAAAAAACTAGAAACGGAAGGAAGATGCTTCAGAATATGATATATTTGGGAGCAAGAGAATGAAGAAGAGCAAATAAAAGTGTCATGAATGTATTTTTACCAAGATTTCTACTTCTAAATTCAGTCAAACATAAGAATCTTTAGGAATAACTAGTAAACTATCAGACCTTGAGAGGAAGGATAAATAAAACACTTCTTAATGCACTTTACCGGGAAGATATGGAGCATGTGCAGCCTTTTAAACCATGATAATTCCATGATCATGACATGAGTTGGATTCAGGGGGATAAGAATTATAGGGGATGATGAACACATAGACACTTTCGTTCAGCAAGAGATTTGTATTTAAGAAATAACGAATTCAGACTAGTATGGTGGGTCATGCCTATAACTTGAGCCCTCTGGAGGTGCAGGCAGGAAGAAAATGAATTCAAAGCCAACCTTAGCTACATAAGGAAGGAGTTCAAGGCCAGCCTGAGCTGCTGGAAATCCCATCTCACAAAACAAAACAAAAAAGGAAATCACTGTGGTGTGTGACTGATTTCACACTTTCTGATCAAGCCCAAAGTAAGGCATGCTCAATTCCTGTTCTCCTAATGTGTTCTTAGTGTTAATGTGCATGGTTTACACTGCAACACTGTCTGGGTGTGTGGTGAGTGTCAATAATAGTAGATCTTCCCCTGGTTCCTAAACGAGTGATCTCAGACACACTCAGCATCAGTCCCCTGATTCTCAGAGTTTGTGCTCAGCTCCCCCTGCAGTTTGTGACACTGTGTCACTCAGAGCACAGTAGTACACAGCCGAGTCTGACTCTTGGACCGAGGCTTTCTGCAAGTGGAAGGAGGTGGATACTTTATCATATGTGGCTTCAAACCCTCTGCTGCTTCCCTTCTCATTGGCCTGGGAGACTCTGAAGAGGAGCTGTGGACCTTCTCCGGTATACTGGACATACCAGAACAGGGATGGGTACTGTTTGGTTTCATAGGAACAGTTCACAGTCAGAGAACTCCCTTCAAAGAGTGTGACTTGACCTTCTGTCTGTGTCACTGAATCTCCGTTGCTTTCTCCTAAAAAGAGAAATTAATAATAACAATTACTGCAGGCCACCTTGGTGGGGATCTGTATTCTGCCTTATAGGAAAAACTGTACTTAGAATTTATGTCAATATCCTAGAACAAGACTGAAGCTCCACATGTCATTCCACTCACCAGACAGTAAGAAGAGTCCAATCGCTAGTCCAAGGGAAGAGTTCATTTTCTGAGCCACTGGCATGTGTGAATCTTAATTTCTTAAGTTAGGACAGGTTCAACTTATAGTGCAAGGATGAATGTGAGCCAAGAATTAAACAGGAAATGAGTGTGTGCTAGGTAGATGCACCATCCCCCACCCCACCCCCTCTTTTAGGCAATTTGCTAAGCTCAGAAGATTGTTGACCTACATTCTCAAAAGTCAGTGATGGGGTGCTACTCTGGGCTCTTTTATTTTGTCTGATACCTCGTAGCCTTGGATGGTGCTTCTGTAATCTGAAGGACAGTTATGATAGGCTTATTTGCACCTTGTATGTTGTCTTACCTGGGAATGCCATTTCATGCCATTTCTCAATTTCTTATGTAGCCAGTTTTGGCCATGTGGTAATCCACTGGAAAAATCACATGAGTAAGGAATGTCAACACCTGTTTAATCAGTACCAGATGACTTTGGAGAAAAGAAACAAACTTTTTTCTATTTTATTACCCTATACTTGGACAGATATCATAAACCTAAAAGATAGCTAACAGATACTTCTTAAATTAATAAATGAATGCTGTTTGTATAAAGGCATATCACTACTTGAAATTGCCGTTTGTTTCACATTTGAAACATTTATCGTGAGAAACTCAACTTAATAAAAATTTTTCTAAGAAAAATTGTGGGGCATTTACCCACCAACTCCACTGCTCCCCAGAGTTTTCTTGGGTGTGAACAGCAGGAAATATTAGATAGAAGAAGTTATAGTGCAGAAATAAACAGATAGAGAAGAAAGGATAGCCTCGAGAGGGCCTGGAACCTATTCCAATAAAAAAATGAAAATTTTATTTTATATACACATTATTTAAAATTTTTAAATATTATAGGTGTTATTTAGTGGTAGCGCACATAGTCTGCTATGCATGAGGTTTTGGGGGTCAGTCTCCAACACCTGAAAAATAATAAGAATAAACCTGGTGGTTGTGGTCATTTGAATGAGGATGGTTCCTATAGGCTCATATGTTTGAAAACTTGGTTTCCAGATGATAAAACCAGGAAGAGTTGGGAGGTATGCTTTTGCTTGAGGTTGCAAAAGACTCAAGCCATTCACAGAGTCACTTTCTCTGCTTTGTGGTTGAGTCTCGAGATGTATGCTCTTGGCAACTGTTCCAGTACCATGGACCCCCTGCCATTCTCACCACCATTATGGGCATGGACTCTAACCCTCTGAAACTGTATGCCCCAAATAAACTCTTTCTTCTATAAGTTTCCTGGGCCATGGTGTCTCCTCACGGCAATACAAAATTAACTAAAACAGACCCATATAACTCACATTTCTAAAGAAATACAGAAATTGAGTAACTTGAATATCTATGGAATTGAGTATAATCCCACTGCCCCTGCCATGTGATAGGCCTATGTGCACCAAGCAGATTCTGCATTATATGTAGCATCAAATTCATTGTTGTTTTGATACTATATATTTCTCAAATTTTTTCAACTATGCTTTCTCTATATCTTTACCTGTCACTATTATTTGCATAACCAATATAGATCCATAAAGTTATACTCACATACAATCATATCCTCCCATAAATTATAGTCACACAGAACTATATTCGCTAAGAGTGAGTGTATTTCTAAGGAGACTAAAGATTGAGATAAATCTCACTCAGGGAATTGGCACAAACTGCAATGTCTGTGGATGAGCAGTATGCTCTTAACAATGGAGGCACTCTCCAGCCCCCACAGCTTTTGAAGTGTGTATTCACTATGGAATGACAGTGATTGATAAATGCTGTAAGTCTTTGAAGAGGATCCAAGTTCAGTTCCCAACACCTATGCCAAGTGGCTCACAACCTGCTTTAATGGCAAAGCCAGAAAAATCTAATTTCCCTAGTCCCGGAAGGCACCCACAATCATTAATACACACACACACAGGCACACACACATGAACATGCACTCATACTCACACAAACGTACACACAGGATTAAAAATAGTAATTCTTTTGAAGTTGTGGATTCCATCATAAAGTTCTGTTTCCATGCATGACTTCTGTCACTAAAGGTCTCCTTTTCCTAGTGACAACAGTCCCCTTACTGCTTAGAGCAAGATCTACAACCTCTCCATGTGCTGACATAATCAGAATGCTTCTTAACTGAACATCACTGCATGAAGTAGGCAAATAAACACTCTACATACATCACAGGAGGCTAAGGCTTTCTTTTGGTTTATAGTGGTTCTTGATTTTCTGAATTTCTCCACTGTCAACTAGAAAACTCTGTGTGTCCGAGTACAAAGTGAAACTGTATCAGTTGCTGTATTAAGGCAACTCCAGTTAGATAAAGGGAAGTTTATTTTTTGGGGTAACTTACAAGCAAAGGGACAGATTACAGGGTACAGGAAAAGTGTAGCACAGCCCAGCAGTGTTCTCTGGAGAACTCTGCTCTATCTTCTCCAGCATTCAGGATCCAGGAACCAAAAGAGCCAGCACATCTGGATACTGGGTCTTAAATGCTTCTGTCTCAGCCCTGCCTTGTAGGTGTGACAGTTACTGAAATCTCAATGTGGGTAGTACTTCCAGGTCAAAGCTGGAACAGCTACCCACTACAAAATTGCACAGTACTTAGGAGGTAGAGAGGAGAGACCAGCCATTATCTTCCAAAGATCATCACTGGACAGGGATGTTGAAAGACACTGGGTACTGTGCGGTTTCATCTTGTTCTTGTTTTTCTCTAGTCCCATCTAAAAACAAACAAACAACTCCACGGTATGTAAATGACCATCACTGCAATACACCACAGAAACTAAACATGCCATGTAACCGATCACAAAAACAGAAACCAGAATCCCGAAATTCATCACAACTCACAGTAACTGTGATGCTGCAATCTTTAAGGACTTGTTATTATCACAGTTGTCTCCAATAAAGGATTCTTCCTTCCATCTACCATAAGTAATTTAATCCTAAGACTCTTTCTATGTATTTGCCTCCTAGGCCCACTTCTATGTTCAGTCTTTTCACTGAATTATTCTAGTACCCAACCTTGAAAGGGGCATTTGAGTGCAAATAGTTTAATTAGGCAGAATCATAGGCAGAAATGAAGAGGAGGTTCTAGGTGACCATAAAGGCAATGAGCACACAGTGGCTCTTTTACACTGTTGACAGGAATGAAAATTAATAAGAGCATCTTTAGGAGCAATGGGACAACCACAAGTAGTTTTTATTATATGTATTCATTTATTGACTTGTATGTATGTGTATGCACACATTAACAGGGCATATAGAGATCAGAAGTCAATTTGTGGTAGTCGCTTCCCCCCATCCACCATGTGTACTCTAGAGATTAAAGTTGGGTTGTCAGTGTTGTTGACAAACACCTTTACCTACTCAGCCATCTTGATGGACCTCATGAGTAAAGTTTTAAAATTACAAATTCTATAGGAGAGCAAATCTCTGAGGGTATAAGTCTATGCTCTGCTCATATAAACAGAGAAATAGCTAGAATTATAGTACTTGTAAGGTCTTTGTAATGAAAGCATGGAAATGCTTCCTTGAACAGAGGGTTAAAAAAATCTATTCTCCTTTATGAAAAAAAATTATGTTAACTTTCGAACCTTCCCTTAGAAATCAGGTAAAGATAAGGTCAATGGTATCACTCCAAACATTTCTATAGTAAAATGATTCTTATTTATAAGGTTTATCTGGACTATAAAGGAATTTGTGGACATTGAAAAATCATATCTCAGTGACCGTTGTAACTGTTACAGTAAGTATTGGATCCTGTTTGTGGCATGCTCCTCCTAAGTCTGAGTGGCCTATTGGTCTTGGTCCTTCTTGGCTGAGTGCTTGACTTGGGAGGAAGTGTGGCAAAGACTGACACAGGAAGACTGAGCTGTGCAGAGGGCTGAAGCACCACCGTGGAAACATGCCTGGTGGTTACCTATTGACCTTTGTGAACCAGACTTCTGACTGAGACTTCTATTACTTCTGCTGGCACTGCCCTGCCCAAATACCCTTCTAAAGTGACATTGGATATTCCTGATTGAGACAATACACAACAGCTAAACACAAGGAAATATATTATTACAAATAATCCATGTCTCCAAATCGTTTTAGTAAAAACAGCAAACTCCACAACCATGTATACAATGTTTTGTTTTTGACATTTACTTTAAAAACACAGAGCTAACCTATATTAACATACCATAAATATTAGAAATGCAAATTTGATAAACAAAGCTCATAATCTTGGTTTTCAGGGAACTAGAGGGAATAACACTGAGGAGAAAGGCAAGAACAATGACAACTTTACTAGTAAATATATTACATTTTAATTGAAAGTTTATATTTGAGTATAACTGTATTAATTTAGAGAAATATAATTAAAGGATGTTGTAATTTGTTTCAAATAGCAAATACAACTGTCTAAATCTTTGGGTTTTTTCACTTTCTCACTTGCTCATTTATGTAACATTTGTTACACTTACAGAAGAAGAAATAATACTACATTGCTTATATATGATGGTTGGCCTCAGTTGTACAAACAGCATTCTTGTCAGGTTCCAGCTGTTCTTGCTCCACCCATTATCAGTGATCTCCAGAAAGGAAATACATTGCTGAGCTGACAGCCAACTTCCCAAGATAGTCGGTCTCAATTGAGCAGGCAACGTGGGAGTGAGAGCCTGCAGACTTGTCTGTAGCCCCTTGCAATTGTACAAGGTTCCTTACTCCAACCCCTTCTATAAACTCTAGATATTACCCCCTCCCTTGCAGACCCCCATTTCCCTTGAGAGAGTGTCTGTCCTTCAATGTCTGAAATAGTTCCATCTGTTGAGGTCAGACTCTGTTCCCTTTCCTTTCTTCTGTCTCTTTACTCTATGCTCCAAAATCTAACGAAGATCCATGGGCTGGAGTAAGGATGGCATCCTAGCTCTCTTTCTGGTTGCCATGACAAGACAGCCTGTCAATGATCACTTAGAAGGAACCTAACAATTCCAGGTCACAGTCCACCCTTGCATGGAAGCCACAGCAGCAGAAGCTAGAGTCAACTTGTCACATCACATCCACCATCAGGAACAAAGAACATAGAATGTTTCCTTCTGTGCTCTGCTCTGCTCACTCTCTCCACTTCACTCAGTGTGCAGGGCTAAACTCTGGAAATGGTGTTGACCATGTTCAGGCTTTGTCTTCCCACAGTGATTATTGTAATCTGACACAGAAGTGCTCACAAGCCAACCTAACCCAGATGAGTCCTTATTGAGAATCTGTTCTTGTTGATTCCTGCACTGAATCATATTGACTAAGCAAAGTGTCACAGATGGAGAGTGTATCTGAGGCTGTTGAGGCATTGAGTGCAAGCTGTTATACTTTCCTAATACTATCCTTTAGTCTGAAGTGGAAAGAAGCCAACACTTCTCCCTCTAGTACACACTGCACAGGCATCCACTGTGGTCATTGTTTATGTGGAACTGAGCTGTATCTTCAAGTCTCCTGAAGAAAATTGGCCAGTAGAAAACATTCAAGAAGTCCACAAAACAACCAGTAAGGAAGCAACCATGTCCCAGGCATCATTTTAAGCTTTTTACCCTGATATGTCACCTTTCAGGGGATCAGTGAGTAGATGTCTATCTCAGATAGGGCACCAATGACAGACCAAAGTAATGATTCCAGAGAAGTCTGACTTAGCGAGCTGGTAAGTTTATTTATATTACTTACAGGAGCATGGATGATCTAAACTCAACCAGCTACAGTCCGCCCTAGCGTCTTACAGGTTTGTGTTCAGCTCCCCCTGCAGCCCCAGACACTGTGCACTCACAGCACAGAAGTACACAGCTGAATCGCTCAGATAAACAGAAGTCTTCTTCAGGTGGAAGGAAGATTTACTTTTCTGAAACTCAGCCTCAAAGCCATTTACTCCATGAACCACAGGGTCTCCTGAAAAGTACCGGAGGAGAAACTGGAGGCCTTGTCCACTGTGTTGCATGTACCAGAAGAGGTAAGGAGTTCCACTGTAGGAATAGTTGCATCTGAGCACCACCAAGTCTCCTTCTAAGACAGTGACGTGGGCATCGGGCTGGGTAACTGACTGTGCTTGGACATCTCCTGCAAAATCAATGATAAATCAGTAAATGTGATGCAGACTTCATGGAGAAAAATATTCTTACTAACATTCATGTGAGAAAAACAGTGACTCGTGTGCATCTACGATCGATAAGGATATTTTACTCACCCAGGAAAAAATGTACCCCTAGGAAGAAGATGAGGACTAGAAGCATGGCTGAGCACTGGAAACACCTCTGTTGCCTTTCTGGATAAGCTTGTCACATGCAGGAAAGCGGCTTCTTGAAGACAAAGGGTACCAAGTTTTCTAGACACCTTCCTTGTTTAGATAAAATTCTAAAACAAACAAACAAAACGCTGCAGAAGTGGTCCTGGTCCTGGGAACGTCCTGACCTCTGACTGTCTTCTCTTATAAGATATTGTAAGAATTTAACAAGATGCAGGGAGGGACTGAGTTGAAAGTGAGGATCAAATGCAGAAGTGGAGGTGGTTAGTCTGAGCAACGTCGCCTTCTGGCGGCCAGTGCAGGAAAAAAGACTCTAAAGCATCTCCATGAGTTTTCTATCTAGAAAACACCTCATGTTTCTAAGCTAATTTGTGCCGTGTTGAGTCCTAACATAATGAAAAATAGGCCATGCAAAATGATAGGTATTTTTATTTCAAAAAAAGATCATACAATAAAACTATTAAATTTGAAGACTTTTACAACTTGAGTACAAAAGCATAAGCTGCTAGCAGTCCTGCTGCCTGAAACATAGTCAAAACCCAGAGACTGAACCTTTAACGTGTGTTGTGTTGACTCCTGGAAGGCAGAGAAAACTGTGCCTTCCCTGGCATTTCTTCATCAGCATTTTTGTAGAGAGCCAGAACAAAGGAAATCAGTTTGAAATTCAGCCTTATCCTTCTGGCCAGATGCTCTTGGGTGTGAGATATCCTTCCCATTTTCCTACTCCACTCCCTCTCCCCCATTTCTTCCTCCCTTCTCTACCCCCACCCCACACCTTCTTTAACTCAGAACAAAGAAATCATTAGCAGTATGTTTGCCTACAGATTTCTTCTCACAGAAGAAGGCCACATATCCTCTTACAATTCAGATGCCATGTTCTCTCACTGTGCCCCTATGACAACCTTTACATATGCAGACACATTCAAATCAGACACTCTTGGCAGAACTTTAGAAGCCTTTGCTAGTGAGCATGCAATCAAGGGAAGTTCTGATAGGATGTAAAGACAGTGGCTTTGGTGAAATGAAAATTAAAAAAAAAAAAAAAGGACACATAATATAGTAGTCTAAAATGTGAACCCTTGCCTTAAAAAAATGAAACAAACTTATCTACTTAAGGAAGAATTGTAAAGATTCATCGACTTTAGACAAGGAGTAGTGATGATGCAATATGGAGAAAAGAAGCAAAACCCCTCATCACCATGTGGTCGGGGTAGTCCTGGGATGATACAGCATCCAAGAAACAATAGACTGGAGCAGCTGCAGATGAAAGAAGGCTGACTAATGAAGGTACTTCACACACACACACACACACACACACACACACACACACACACACACACACACACGCACATACCCTGAAAGGTTTAAGGTTTAAGAAAAGAGTAAAAGAAAATTTACATGAAACTTGAACTCCTTAGGGGGAACAGCAATGAAGCACAGCCCGGAGAAACAGAAACCATGGGGAACAGCTTGACCTAGACATATTAGCATTTGGTGGTTTTAAGTGGGTGGATGTTGGATAGTCTGATGAAGATTGTGTTGATTGTGGCCTATAGCCATGCCATTCTGTTGAAAGAACGTGTTTTTTTTCTTACTCCTTTAGCTTTAAGACATCTGGAACTAAAAGAAGATTAGATGCTAAGTCAAAATGAGATAAAGGAGTCATTTTACAATGAGGTAATGGTTCCTGGTCAAGAAGAGATGATATTCTCTGCCTATGCACTTAATAAGAGAATCATAAAACACATGAACAAAAGGTGAGAAAATTAAAATGAGGTAAATCTACAATCAGAGTTATAGACTGTAACACTCACTTCCAAGTAGCTAATATGACAAGGTGAAAACTGGCACTAGATTAGAGCAACTAATTAGATCAAATTGACACCTGTGCTGCCATTGCACTCACCAATGCACTGCACTATTTCCAGTGAACAAGCAATGTTCCCTTGCACAGATCACACACTCAGATGGTTCAAACACACCAGTGAACCTGAAGGGACTGAAGCTTCATGACATGTGTTTGCTGGTCACCAAAAGAATGTAGACATCAGTCACATGACAAATGGCAAACTGTCACCAAGTTTTGAAATCTGTCCAGATTCTATAGTGCTGAGCTCCTTTGCAATCGCATTGCATTCCTGGGAGGAGGTGATAAAATCTTGAAGAATTCTAATGAGAATGCAAATACATATAATCCAGAATGATAACTCATCTTGGACACTCAACCAGATCCACTTGATATATAAAATATAGGATTGGGAGACACATCTGAAATTGAAGTGAAGTTGATAAATAAAACAAAGTTCATAGTATTCTTCTACAGTGTACCTTTTAATATACGTAGCACAGTTCATGGAGGTCCATGACTTGATAGGGTCTAGCCTAATGAGTTTACTACTTGGGAAATCTCTATGTTGCAGTGTTATATTGGAACATTGGGAAGTATGGTAAATAGAATACACACTAGAATAAACAGAATTTAAAAACACTCTACTGTGCAATCGCCCTTAAATGACACAGTTTCTCTATCATCATTCATCTCCACTCCTCATAATATTTCTACAAGGCAGTGAGGGACACAGCAGTAGACACAATTTCACTTAGTAGGAAGAAATGTTCCCCACCTGCATACCAACACCAGGCTCTGTTTCCAAAGTACAAACTAACTCTCCAGCCCTCTGTGTGCATTTTTTCATTAAAGTACAAACAAACCTAGAAAGCAACAGACAACAGAAGATAGCATCTCCCTGAATATTTTCTGGTATGATTGCTACACCAGGAATTTTACTTCAATTTGGGGTTGGATGCTTCTATGATGCTAGGCTTTGTCATAATTTAACACATGAACACTGCCGGGCAGCAATGGAGCCAGTATGAACATCACACATATGTGAGCCAGACACAAGATGGCAGTGCCCCAGTGAAGCACTCCTTCCTTCTCCACAGAGAGCATGGATTGTGTGACTTCCTGTCTCAATAAACAAGCAAAACAGTGATGTGTCCAAGGTGACTGGGTCTATACTTTGTCCAAGGCCCTTTCTCTATCACTCTCCACTTTTTGAGTTGACCAGCCTCTGACACATGTTCTTGATCCATGAGGTTCTGTTGTGCCTCTGACCCAAAAATGAATCCAGCTAACTATGGACTCAAACATAAGATAGCATGAGCCAAAATCTGTTTCTTCCTTCTAGCCAGTTTTTCTATTTGTCATAGTGACAAAAACTTGACAATAATTATGGAATTTCTTTCTCACTTTCATATGTCCACACTTCTGCACATTTAATCATGGCTCACTCTCCTCATTTGCCTGTATATATCAGAACAAGATATGCTAATGACAGCCTTGACTCTCATTATATCTCAGTAAACTACAGGATGCCAATGGAAGAATGAGTTTTGGTAGAAGAGGTGTGAACTCTCTCATAGCTGGGGAGATGAACTTTGTATTCTCCTTAGGGCAGAGGATTAGCATGCTTGTTGTTGACTGAACAATGATTGTACAATATTAGCAGGAAGTGTAATTCCTCTATTGTCTTTATTGAATGTTATGATTGTTAAAGGAAGTGATGCCAAATTGACAATGGATGCCTTTGCCAGCTTTCTGTCATCTCTGCTTATGTATCTGGAGATGTGATCCTCAGAACTGACCTCTCTGTATTCCTCTGCCTCTGGGAATAAAATAAATCATGTAAGACTATCAAGATAGGTCTGCCACAGCAGCCATCTCTGGAGTGTCATGGGGGTACAGGATCCAGACACTAAGACAGCCACTTGCTGCCACCAAGCTGCCAGCTCATCTTATTGTTATCAGCCCCTCCACCTTCCACTTTCAACTTTTTTTTTACCTTGGGCTATGTGTGTGGGTATATGGTCTCAAGTCACACTATTGTTTCTGAAGGTAATCCTCCAAATGACATTGAAGAAGTTGAGGGCCATACAGTTTTACTTTGCCCTTATAATTATCCCTCTTGGTGTCAACATAATTCCAAAGTCATAGTTCATCTGTGTACTGGCATCATCCAACCTTTCTTCCTGTATGTTTGCTTAGCTGACTTTCCGGAAGTTCAGGCTCAATCTATGTGCAAGGACAACTGCTTTGCAGAGACCCCATCCATGAGCTCTGGCTACACATATCTAATCCTGCCAGATTCTTTTATTCTATATCACTCATGATTCTGTGTCTCTGATTATACATAATGCACACATAAACGGTTAAGAGCTAAGTAAGTGATTTTTACTCCTAGTCACTACATTCAAATTTGTGTTCTGAACATCTATAAATGAAACTAACACTTTAAATATGGTGGTGCAACCTCATCACCTTTAGGTAAATTTACATGTCTTCTCTATGTTCTGTTTTTTGAGTCAAATACTCAAGACAGAAAGTTTGAATAAAGTTTCTCCTAACTCCTGTTTACAAAAGAGATGGAAAGATGTTTTACTTCTGAACAAATCCTCTGGTCCAGACAACAGCATAAGCAGACATAATGTCCCACTTGTGGGCAACCTGCAGGGGTGCATCTGAATGGGGCTCTTGCAGCAGGCACTATCTCATAGGGAGCTGAGCAAAAGTTCAGCTTTTACTGTCACTCCTGTGTTCCAGGAGAGCACAGAAATACTGTACTGAATCTCCACTGAAAGGAAGAGTGGAGCTGATAGAGTTGGCTGATTTCTGGGGGGAAAGATAGAACATCAACCGTTCTTTGCACCCCGACCAGAAGAACTCTGACTACTAAGGAAAATCGTCTCTCCACTGGGAAGTTGCTTATTCCAATAGAATGTAGAAGGTGATCTCCCTTGACTCCTATGAACAATACAGGGTGGCTGCTTCTCACTACTGTCAGGATGCCAATGGATGGCCCTGAGTCACTTTCTGTACACAATGGATCCTAAGGTACAGTCAGAACACAGTTGATTCTGTAAGACAGCAGACAAAATACTGTGACACTGGGATAAATGTGACACAGAGACAAATGCAAATGAAGTCCGTTTGCTTCTTTTCTCCAGATCATTTTCTCCTAGACCTATGAGAAGCATGCTGCATGCTGGGAGCAAGGCTTCCTGCTTAACATTCTTAAATGTATGGGAGTCATCCAGACCAGAGAATGCCACACCCAACACACACAGCAGGCAGGGAGCAAAGCTTCCTGCTTAACATTCTTTTTTCTTTTTTTTTTTTTTTTAAGATTTATTTGTTATGTATACAGAAGAGGGTGCCAGATCTCATTACAGATGGTTGTGAGCCACCATGTGGTTACTGGGAACCGAACTCAGGACCTCTGGAAGAGTAGTCAAGTGCTCTTAACTTCTGAGCCATCTCTCTACCCCACCCCAACCCAACCCTGCTTAACATTCTTAACTGTATGGGAGTATTCCAGAGCAGAGAAGGCCACACCCAACACACACAGCAGGCTGGGGGAGGCACGTGACATGCATCCCTCTACACGAATGTGTCTGCTGTGCCTAGGCTCTGGGTTCCAGAGTGGAATACATACTCCCTAGGTTGTCTGGATTTTTCACTTTTCTTTTTATTTTTGAGATTATAATTAAAACATTTCCCTCTTCCCTTTCCTCATTCTAAACTCTCCCATATGCTCCTACCTACTCTCTTTCATGGTCTCTAATTTTATTAATTGCTAATAGATATACACATATATACATGTATATGTACATGTACATGCTTATATATTTTATGTATATGTGCGTGCATATATATTCCTAAATATAATCTTCTCCGTCTGTATAATGTCACTTGTATGTCTGTTATCTGGGATGACTTTTTAGCATTTGGTAGGTCTGCAGGAAAAACTCCAAGCACCCCAAAAGGACAAGCTCACTGACTAAGTCCAAATTGACAACCTGGCTTCAGCTCAGGACTGCTGGCAGACTTTTCCCTCAGTCCTCAGGAGCCTGTGAGAAGGGTTTCTATCAGCCAGGAAGAGACACTTCCTATTTCCCCTTTCTCTGGCTGAGGCAGCTGGGCTCCCTATTGACATGTAACTCTGGTGCAAACCAAAGCCAATGCTAATCTCCAGTCTCCTGGGGTCCCTATTGACATGTGATATCAAAGTCCACTCTAGCCTCCTGGCTTTCCTCACCTCCCCTATACCCTAAACTTCCAGGTTGTTCCAGTTCACAGGATTCCCTCCCTGTACCCTGCTACTACAGGGTTTTCTTTATAACCCAGGATGTTTTCCCATCCTCTGCTCTTCTCTCTGCTCCTCAGAGAGATAGTCCCAGCCCTTGCCAATATGCCCCTCTTCTCTCTGCTTGCTTTGGACTTCCACAGAGGCCTCTGGCTATTCTCTCTCTCTCTCTCTCTCTCTCTCTCTCTCTCTCTCTCTCTCTCTCTCTCACACACACACACACACACACACACACACACACACACACACACACACACATCTATAATAAAAAACCTTTTTCCCCAAACAGAAATATGTCGGTTTGGTGGTTTCTCTGTGCCCTTGCTCAGAGCACTGGAAAACCAACTGGTATACTCTTCATTGAGGAAGACTGGTTTTGGTTTTTGTCTTTTGCTACCACCCAATCAGAAAATGAAAGTTCTTGGGTTCCTAGACCTCAAGGCTTTTCTATGCTGGCGTGGGCAGTGGGGATAACCACACACTGCTCCTCTACCTGCTCCCTTTCCCCTGGCTTAAACAGCACTAAATAGGAGCCTAAGAAAAGCCACTAGTACTGAGACTGGATCCAAGGGTGTCACAGATGGAATACTGTGACACACCCTGATATAATAATAAATAATAAAATAATAAAATTTATTATATGACATGGTAGCTTTATAAAATTAAGAGTGTTACAGAGTGTGACAGGGAAAAACGGTGCAAAGATTCCTCCAGCTTGTATTCTTGCTGAAGCCATTTTTAGGATTGCATGGGATATCCTTGATGAGACTCACTGTGCAAAATTACCCAGAACCTACTAAAATAAGCAGTTAGCTGGAGGGGATTTCTGTGAAAACCAGCAGTTTAATAAAAGCTAAGATAAGCTAGCTGGGACATCTTGAATTTGGGTTCCTAGTAGAGAGTTGGGTAGTTTTCCACAGGGCTTCTCATCAAGATCAAATTCTAGTCAAGCCTAAAAAGCTGGCCTCAGCAAGAATGCAAGATGGAGGACCCTCTGCACTGTCCTACCATGCCACATTCCCCATTGGTTCTGTGGGCATGTGTCAATCACTTCCTTGTCTTGTCCTAGGAGGGAGACACAGCTGTCTTTTATGACCATTAGCTTAACTGAGTTTACTCTGTTGGATGTAGTTGGCAATGCAGTTGCAAATGCAAGATTCACCCATTAGCCTGATCAGGATAAGAATCAATGGAATGACTAACCTGATAATAAAGTGTGGACCAGGTAAGAGAGACTGATACCAATTATCTGGTCTATGTCTCCTTCCTTCCCTTTTTTAAGATTTTCTCAAACGAATTCCTGACTACTTGAAATAGAAACCATGGATCTCTCTAAAGCTATATAGAATCCTGTTTGATTCATCAAGAGAATATCTAAGCCTTCTTGGGTTTCCAGAATTACTTCTGCTAAAGAGTCTACTTCTTTATCTCATCTGGATATGGAGTCTTCTAATATCCCTAAGTCCTTGTGGTGCTTTGAATAGGAATAGCCTCTGTAGACTCATGTGTGTGAATGCTTAGTCCATAGAGAGTGTCACTATTAGAAGGTGTGGCCTTGTTGGAGGAAGTGAGTCACTGTGGAGCCAGGCTTTGAGTTTTTTATGTTCTATGTTCAATGTGGTACACTGTCTCCTTCTGCTGCTTACAGATCAAGATGTACAACTCTAAGTTCCTTCTCCAGCACCAGGTCTGCCTACATGCCACTATGTTTCACACCATGATGATAATGACTAACCCTCTGAAACTGTAAGCCAGCTCCAATGAAATGTTTTCCTTTAAAAGAGTTGCCATGGTCATGGTGTCACTTCACAGCAATAGAAAACATAACTAAGACAGTTCTGGTCCATTTGCTTACTTTAGTCTCTGAAGTTTGATCACTGACTATAAGGGCCAATGTTCCTATGGCTGTTGCCCGAGCAATATTGGCTCCAACCAGAAGTGGAATGAGGAGATGTGTACCTCACCTCTCAAGTTGAAGTCTGGGGTTATCTTAAGGTGTGCTCTCTCTTCTTCCCAATTATATAAGTGCACCTGGGGCAGGATGTGCATTAGCACACATAGAAGGAAATTACTGTTTTAGAATGCCTTGGAAGAAGCACATGTAGTTAAACCATTTAAGCATGCCCACCAAGTGATCTCAGGGGCCATAAAGTATTCATGCTGATAAGAATTGATCTGGAGAGTGGAATAGCAAGCATCAGAGTAAAGTGAGTCTTCTAGGTCAAAAGTTCTGGATACTGAGACAGGTTCTAGCTCCCAGTAGGCACCCCAGTGTTAACTGAGGCTTTTTCCTAGTTTTTATTTGCTGATACCCTGATACTCTCCCAAGCCATATGTACTAAGGGGGCTGTGGGCTCAGGGGCAGCCAACAATCCTGACCAATTTCTGGCTTGGAGTGATTAAACAGAGGGTAAACTTTGTCAGGGTGAAGGATATAGAACAATTAATGATTATTTTCCCCACTGGTATCATGAAAAATACTTTCCAATATCATGAATACTAGTCAATACAGGTCAAGACACCCACTCATCTTCTCCATGTTTGATGAGATACGTAAGTGTTGTCTTCAGCAATCGTGCCCTGCCAGCAGTTTTTGGACAACAACCAACAGCCTTGGCAACAGCCTGAGCCGTTTTAGGGTTTAAACAGATGTAACCTGTCTCTGGAACTGGGAGTTCCACTCAGTGGTGAAAGATATCTAGTTAGTCTCTGTCTCCTCCATTATTTGGTGACTCCATTTAGACTTCTTTCATATATGTATATATGGTAGAAGCTTCTACCATGATAAGTTTCCATACAACCCCTCAAATGGCCCTTAGTATTAGTTGTCCTTCCCTGCATTCCAACCCTCACCCCCTTTCTCTCTCCCTTACTACATCTAATCCTCCCACTCTAGTCCCCCCTGCTGACTCTCCATAACTATGTATTCTATTTGCCCGTCCTTGGGGGATTTTCATTTTTGAATTGCACCAGTAAGTTTTTTATTTGTGTCCTTTCTGTTTCTTAATATAGGTACTCAGACCTTGATATTTCCCTTTTAGGATTACTGTTGATGTTTTCCAGAGGTTTGATTGTGTTATATTTTCATTTAGTTCCAGAGAATATTTTATTTCTTTCCTGACTTCTTCTTTGACCTCATTCAGTAAAGAGGGGTTTAATCCCCATGTGTTTGTGTATTTACTAGGGATCTATTTGCTGTTAATTTTATTTTTTTATTGCGTTGTGTTCAGATGGAAAACATGGAGTTCAGTGTTTTTTACTTTGTTAAGATTTGTTTTGTACTTTGGATTGCAGCATGGTTATCCTTTACTTTACAGCTAATGTGCACTTATAAGTGAATACATACCATGTTTGTCTTTCTGGGTCTGGGTCACTTGGGATAATATTATTCAAGTTCCATCCATTTGCCTGTCTTTCATGTTTTTGTTTTAGTTTTGTTTGTTTGTTTTGTTTGTTTTTAATGGCTAAGTAATGCTCCATTGTGTAAATGTATCATATTTTCTTTATTCATTTTTCTGTTGAGGGACATCTAGATTGTTTCCAGTTTCTGGGTATTATGAATAAAGCCACTATGGCTGAGGGAGTATGGGGATGGGAACAGGAGGAGTCAAATAGAGGTGGGATGGAGGGAATGAGTACAGGAAGGAGAGATGCCTGGAAATGAATGGCATTTGGGAAGGAATGTGGAAATCTATTGCAGTTAAAAACTCCCAGGATTCTATGAGGATGACCCTGGTAAGGATGATACTCCTAGTAATAGAGGATACAACACAAGCCTGATCCAGTTATCTGTTGTAATCAGGCAACTTCCAGTAGTGGGATGGGGACACCAACCTAGCCACAAAACCTCAATGTATCCAGGCCTGCGAGATGTGCTGGGGCAATGGAGGCACAGAACTTGTCAGAGTGGCCAACCAATGACTGGTCTAACTTGAAGCAACGCCATGAGAGGGAGGTCAGGCTCAACACTACCTGGATAACCCAGGAACTGGAGGCTGAATATCCCAGAGGCCTAGAATTGTTTAAGCAAACCAATAAAATCATTTCTACTTTTATTCTGCTATACTCATAGATCAGTGCCTAGCCCAACTGCCATCAGAGAGTCTTCCTCCAGCAGCTGATGGGACCAGATACACAGACTCACAGGCAAACACTAGGCAGACAGAGAGCCCAAATTGGAGATCCCCCATCCTGTGCTGGTCTCAGAGCTGGGGGCATGCCACGGAAGAGGGGAGCGGGGAGAATTCTAGGAGCCAGAGGGTAGAGGCCCACAGAATCAACTATGCAGCCCTCATAGGGATTCACAGAGACTGAAGCAGCAATCACGAAGCATGCACAAGTCTATGGTAGGTCTTCTGTATATGTCATGGCTGTTAGCTTGGTATTTGGATGGACTCCTAACAGTGGGAGTGGGCGTGTCTCTGATTCTTTCCCCTACTCTTGGGACCCTTTTCCTCTTACTTAGTGAGTCATGCAGCAAACTTTTTTGTCTCAATATCATTACTTCCAGGTGTTCATTGCAAAGAGTCATTGGTTTGGTTCAAGGCTCCTGGTCTCTACTATACTATCTACCCTGGGCCCTCACTGGGAAACTCCCTGGACATCCTGCTACTGTCCTGAGTCATGGAGATCCTGTAAGCCTGGATCTGCAGGACTGCCTCCCACCACCTGTGCCCCAGCAGATCACAGATGGGATGGATGTTGGGGTGGGACAAATCATAACCCTGGTTCTGAGCATGGATAATTGCAGGGTTGGTCAGCCAGCCAGCTCTCTCCCATTCTCACTATTAGGGTGAGCTCTCCAGCATTTCCCTTGCTAGTTTACCTTTTGCAGTGCTGAGCAAAGGAAAGGGCCTGTTCTCCTGCTTTCATGCCCTCAAGGTCAACACTCCCACATATGGACTGTCAGGGCCAGCCCTACTGTGTTGCCTGGGTAAGGTTCAGGGGCCAATATCCTGAGTGCTGCATCTGGTGAGGGGCAGAGACAACACTCCCACTCCTATTACCTCAGGGCCAGCTCTCCCACCTGTCACAGGTGGTTAGGGGCAGGGGAAAGGGGGAAGGAATCTCTCCCCTTCCCACACCACTATATGGTAGATGAGGGGCGGGGCCAGATCTCCCACTCTCCCGTTCTTGGGGCTGATTCACCTGCACCCCTGTCAATAGGGTCAGCTCTGCTGTGCTATCCAAGTGATGTTCAGGGTCCACTTTCCTGAGTGCTGCAACTGGTAAGGGGAAGAGTCAGCTCCCTTGCCCACCACAGGTAGCAGATTGGGGGAGGGCATCTTTACCTCACTCATGCCATCACATGGCATTCAAGAGGAGCACTACCTGATCTTCCCATTCTAATGACCTCAGAGTCAGCTCATCCCATACCCCTGCAAACAGGATCAGCTCTATTGTGCTGCCCAAATGAAGTGTAAGACCCTCTCTCCTGAGTGCTTCAGGCATGAGGGGCAGGATCAGTTCTCTCTAGTGTACCAGCCAGTAGGGTGCAGAGCCAACTCTGTACAGCCCTTTCCTCTCAGCCTTTGGTGATATCAGAAGCCATAGACATCAACAGAGACCATGGCTGAAACAGAGCCACGAGTCCAGACATGGGGCCCCAGCAGCAGCCCTGGCCCAGACATCACCATGGCAATTCAGTCCACTCATCACCTCTTTTGCCTCTTCAGATATGCCTCTGACAACAGGACATGAATGACTCTGTCTCTCTCTCTCATCCCATACATTTGCTCACTATTATAGTGCCTGTCTACCTGGTGCAGCAAGGTGCCTGGTGGGCCTGCGTTTTCTCCTCAGAGCTGAGGCAGGGCTGCCCCAAGCCTTCATGTGAGTCTCCTTGTCCCATTTAGTCCTTCATGGCACTAGGCAGGACCATGCTTCCTCATCACAAAGAGATCAAAATAATGACCAAATGCCCTGCACTGCTCCTGATTTGTGCAGAGGTGCTGTGGAGTCCTCTCCTGGGCTTGGAGCTGGAAATGCCAGGCTACGTTTGGTTGAGTCCTACCCTCCCCAGCCACATGGCTTGGGGCTGAGTTATTGCTCAGGATTTCATTCTTTAGGCCTAAGTAATACCCTTTTGTGTCCGTACAATATTTTCTTCCTGTGTTCATGTGCTAAGTGGACAACCTACACAATTAATGAATTGCAGCATGCCGGTTGAGTGAAAGAAGCCAAACATTTACACTGTGGCTTCATATTATTACAGCCTCCTGAGAAATCTCAAGAGAAAATGATAGAGCTCTAATTGTTATCACTCATGGGAAGTGTAGGGATTAGTTAAAGGAGCTTATGGAAAGATGGAGCAGAGGAAATTTTCGGCACATGACACAATTGTTTTGCTTGGATATAAATAAGCATGCATTTGTACTGAGCTCTATGCCTGTTCCTATTTCCTCTGTACTGGTGTTCTAATGTATTGAAAATTAAGAGAGGGAAAGAAGGGCTGGAGAGATGGCTCAGAGGATAAGAGCACCAACAGCTCTTCCAGAGGTCCTGAGTTCAAGTCCCAGCACCCACATGGTGGCTCACAACCATCTGTAATGTGATCTGGTGCCCTCTTCTGTATATATAATAAATAAATAAATCTTTAAAAGAGAGAGAGAGAGGGAAAGAAAAACTAGACTTTAAAATCATGAGATAATACCATTACCATCCTGATAATAAAAAGTGACTCCTCCTCTGGGAGGCATGGATAAAGTGTGTAGCCTGTGACCAACAGCACAGCACTGCCTTGTTTTATAAACATATGTGACTTTTTAATAAAAAAAAAAAGTTTTAGAGGGAAGAAAGGAAAGTGCCAAAATATGAAGAATAAAATGTGCTCTGAAAGCATCCTCTGGCATTATTAAATTAATGAACACTGATATTACCATTGTAATTCCTTGAACTGATGTTGGCAAAAGCCAGATTGACGTAAGAAAATAAAGGTACTAACTACATAGAATGCTTTCTAATAACTTGAGGATGACACAGAGATGAAACTCATGGCCATCCTGGTCTAAAAAAGGACTATGTTAGAAAGACATACAGTTTTCCCTTATATCTATGTGGCTAGATTGCTATGAACAACAAAGAATAATGCTTCAGAAAGCTGTGTGTACCTGTGCAGTCTCCTTCCATGACACACAATACTAGAATCCAGCTGCACCTCTGAGATTCATGTAAGGGAAGCTCTGTAGGCCTATATCCATGAACAGGTAGCTGTCTGGGTCAGATAATGAGATTGACAGGCATATCTGTTCTCTGGCTACATCACAGGTTTATTGTCCATGATACTGCTTAGAAGGAGATCCTGAATATGGGGTAATTACTGGTTTGCAGAGACAAATGACACGGAGACTTCTGCCTTTATTCTAAAGCCAAGGGTATGGATACAGATGCCTGAGAGGGCACAGATGTCTTCAGGCCTAGAAGTAGTGCTGTGTAGAGAGCTTTTCCTTCTTTGATATTGTGGTTTTAAGTCTTTCTGTTTTCATCCATAGCAAAATCTGTAACAGGATATAAGCTGAAGAAATACAGCCTGGCCATTTCCCAAGATTTTGCCTACACTAGTGTAATTCTGTATATAACTACAGTGGAGGTCAATACCACCTCCATCCTGGAATGTCATGGTGTCAGTACTCAGATTCCTATATCTTTTCCTTATAAGACTGGCTAAGAACATAAAGTCAAAAGATCACAAATGTGAGGGAATTCTCTTTAGTTGCCAGTAGACTCTTATTGTGCAATGATATAATCACCATTCCACGCACTGCCAGGGTGGAGGAAACAGCTCTGAGGGTTTTTGTCAGGGCTGCAGGTGCCTGCTGCACACTGTGCATCTGTAGCACAGGAGTAAACAGCAGTGTCTGCAGCCTGGGCAGCAGTGATGGACAGGGAACTGCTCTGGGTGGAGGTGTCAAGGGTTGCTCTTAGTCTTCCAAGGCGTTTCTCTCTCTCATTTGAATGCATTAAGATTAGCAGGGCAGGGCCTCTGCCTGACTGCTGTCTGTACCACTGTAGGGCAGCTATGGATGATTTTGTAACTGCAGTGCACAGTGACATTTTCACCCTCCTGGATGCTCAGAGCCAGAGGATTCTCTTCTCCCTGTTGGCTGTTCACCCCTAGGTAGAAACACGGGCCACAGAAGAGGAGTCAGTGGTTACATTTTCAAACTGCATTTCCCCATTAATAAGAAGGCTTCATCTCACATGGATGTGGACTATGGACTTTGCTGTCCCTGTTGCCCTCACCAGAAACCCAAACTCACTTGTCAGTTGCAGCCATAGTGTCACCATCCACACTCCCAGGAGTCTGCCCATTCTTTCCTTTGAGGAGCAGATCACAAGAGATGCAGCTCCAGCCTGATCACAAGTTGGTTGGTTTCTGAGCATGTGCCTTGAGTCTCAGAAGCAAGCTCAAACACCTCCTTCCCCACCCCCTCCCTTTGTCTCTCCCCAACCAAATCAACTCTACCTTCCTTTCCCCATCTCTCTGATTTCCCCAAGGGAGTGTGAGGAAGGGGAGACATCTGGTGGTGGCACTATCATCTTGCTAAGAGATCATGGCCTCCTATGATGAGGAGTGTGCACAGCTGAAACTACAAGGAATGTCTATTCCATGCACTTACTAAACTATTGTTAGATTTCTTCAGCAGCATAGGGAGACAGAAGGCAGAAAAAGAGACTAGAGCCTGGTATTTACAGGGAAGGACAGATACTCCCCTGTAGGAAAGGGGTGTCTGTGTGGTGAAAGGATGGCAGTGAGTCTGTATGGGTGGGGGAGGGAATTGTTTGAATCCATGAGAGTCTAAACCAGTTCTACAGTCTCTTTCCCTGCACTTCCCAGAATGCAGCCAAGGGAACCCAGGACAGTTCCAGGTACTAGAGCAACTGCCCATCATGCAGCTTCAGGATGATAGAATGGCTTCCATTCTGAATTCTTTCCTTCTCTGGTTATTCTATTGCTTTTGTTCTTCATCCTTTACTCATCTTGGTACCTAATAGGTTTACTAAGATAATGGTTTATTGTTGAGTACTTTGTCTATTATTTAGAGAGACCTCCCTATTATTCTGGCTTTCTTACCTGTGTGCAATATTCCTTTAGAATCTCCTGTAATGCTGGCTTGGATATCACAGATTGTTTCTACTATACTTAGGATATATCTTTATAGCCTTTAATTTTGAAGGATAGTTTTCTAGATTCAGTCATCTTAGTTGATAGCTGTTATTTTCTTTCAGGGCATGAAGCCTGTCATTATGATCTTTTGGTCTTTAGTGTTTCTTGCCTACTTGAAAAACTCAGTCTTTCTCTCTTCCGACTACCTGTTTATTTTCTTTTTGCTATAAACTTGGAATTTTGACAATCAAGGCATGAGGAAAGCTTCTGATTTATCATCATTTTACTTTTCTGTTTCCCTGAATTAACATGAATTAGCATCTTGAGAGGTACTGTGAAGATGGACCAGAGACTTTGAACCACAAGTAAAACAAGAACATGGCAGAACTATTCACGGGATGGAAGGTAATTGATAGAGACTGATAACACTTCCTCCTAAGAATAGAGCCATGGAATCAGTGTGGCAGTTCCTCAGGAAGATGGGATCAGTCTTCCTATGATCCAGATGTACCCCTCTTGGGCATATACCCAAAGAATGTTCCATCCTACTAGAGAGACATTGCTCAACCATGTTCATTGCTGCTCTATTCATGATGGTCAGACACTGGAGACAACCCAGAAAAATGGATAAAGGAAATGTGATACATTTATACAATGGAGTAACTACACTTGTCTGTGAATAAAAGGATAAGATTTAGAATGAAGTAAGAAATTATGCTTATCTAGCAAATTGGTAGTAGTAAATTATTCTCTAAGGTCCATGACCTTTCCAGCCCCAGGAAGCATGCTAGGTTTCCAGTACCAGGTGTGATTTCCCTATTGAGTGGATCTTAAGTCCCATACAGCTATTGGTCACCAGCAACCTGTAAGTGCTACTAATTATACCCTTATGGATATTTTGCCATACTGGTAATTGTCACGGTTCATGGGTGTGACAGCTGGATAGGTCAGTTTAGTGTTCCATCCCTTTTACCTTGGCAGATTGCATAGTATTTTCTGAAACCATGAAAGATAGACCACATGAAAGAGCTTTTCAGGTAAGATCCAGGTGGAATCATCCAATTTGTGTGTCCTAAGTGTGGGATGTCTTCAGCAAAAAGGGCCTCAGCCCTGAAGGGCAATCGAGGGCTACATCAATAATCAATATTGTTTTGGGAATCACTTAGACTAACTGCCCTGATCAGTCATTCAAAAGGAGGTTCCTCATGTCTGGTATTGTTGTTTTTGTTATTCCATGGTCTTGTGAGGAACACTGTCAACCCAAGTGGCTTAACTTCCTTTGAGATATAGATATATTTATATATAAAGAAATACATAACTTATTCTTTTGTTATTACTTAATTATTATCATATTAAGATAGATAATATCTGATTACTAGATGTCTTAAAATAGTATGTATTCCCTTAAGATGTGTGCACCTTAACATATGTATGTATTATAAATATATAACACATGTACAATATAAAAATTATAAAGTATCTGTGTGTATAAAATTTTAGGATATATTTATAAAATACAACTACATGAGCCATTATCAAACAAACCTGGTGTTCAGCAGTTCCAGTTCTTTATTGATTTAAGTTTTCATATCCTGAATAATCCACATTATTTCTTTAAGCCATTTATTTGTCTTTTCTTGGATCAATCAGGATTTTATTTCTGTCTACTCTAGTTTTTTAGGGAGTTTTTGAAATTTACAAATTCTTTTATCATCTTCATAGTTATTTGTGATTCAAGTTCTCCAGTTTCTTCTAACTTGCTCTTGTTGGGGATCAATAGAACATGTTAGGTTTTTGGAGAAGGGACATGTTTTGGATTTTATTATTATTCTCTTTTTCCTTTGGGACCTTCCATCTAGAGTTAGGCTGTTGGTTGTGTCTTTGACATGAGACTTTAGCCCACTGATCCTGAATCCTGTGCTGAAGCTGCAAGGTTATGGATTGGGGGCGTTGAGAAGGGGCAGAGCCACACTGGAGCTGGGTCAGTCTTGCTGAGTGAGACCATGGGGACTGAGACCTTGCAGACAAGGTCCCTGGGGTAAAGATGATAGACTTGTGTGGAGTCTGACTCTCTTATAGTGAGTCCAACCCAATGGGCTGGGGCCCTGGTGGAAAAGGTCTTGTGGTGTAAGCAGAAAGACACACCAGGAACTTTGAATTACTATTGAAAGAGTTAGCATCCCCAAAATTGGTCTGCTTGACCTCTTCACGAAGGTTAGGAAATATATTCATCTATGGACATGAATTACTACTTCTGTTGACAGACATAAACAAGTCTGGATGTACTTCAATAGTAAGTACTCCTGTGATATTAGTGCTGCACACCAGATGACTAGTAAGTGTGGGAAGATCACTACAGTCACAGCAGAGAGAGTGGAGGGAGGGCAGTTTTACCAGTCCATTGACCACTGCAGTAACCTTAACCATATGTTTTTAAAATGAAATCTCTCGAGTGACATTTCCTGTCATTTAAAGAGACACAATTTCGTGGCAACTCTCCTGGTCCCTAGCCCCTTCAATCTTTCCACTCTCTCTTCCTTGCTGCTCCCTGAGCCTTCAGTGAAGAAGTTAAGTTGTAAATGTATCAGTTGGGGCTGAGCACCTCTCTTGTTCACTGTATCTAAACAAGACCTGAGGAAGTCCAGTACCAACAGACTTGCTAACATGGAAATGGGAAATCTCATGAGACCCTACCCATTGAGAAGCAACTACATGCAGCTAAGAAGTGCTGAGAGTGGGAAATAGTCCTCCACAGGAATGAACCCCCTAATTCATTATCAAGACCAAATGACCAGCCCTGAAAAATATACCTATACATAACTCTAAGAAGATTGATCAGATTGTATTAATGTATTTAGTCAGATGAGTCCTGCAGAATCCTCGTGTGTGTGAGTGCATATATGTGTCTGTCTGTCTGTGTCTGTGTTTGTCTGTTGTGTAATAATTACAGATGAAAAGAGACCATGAGTCTAAGGGAGCAACAGGACATCTATGACAGGGGTTTGAGGAAGGAATAGAAAGGGAAAAGTGGTGTGATTATATTTAATTTTTAAGAAAATAAATAAGTAAATACAATATAAAAGAAAATATCAAACCTCCTATACAATATCTTCCAAGGTCTTATTTTAATTCCCTCGGACCTTTCTAGCTTGCCTTGGTTTGAAGTAAAATTTAAAATGTGTTCATAATTTCCTGACTTTAGAACTGTCTTATATGTTCTCACCTCTTTTAATTATACCTGCTTTTACTTTATGAGTTTTCTCCATTGCGATACTTGCATTAAGGTTTGACTCAGTCCTTCTGTTTACAGCTGCTAAGGATAGTTCAGTTATGTGAGGGAAGTCTGGAACTCTAGTAGATGTAATTATTAGACAGATATCCCTGAGCACAGGAAGGTTAAATATAAGTGTGGATGGAAAGTTCCTAGAGCATCATAGTGTAATGTAGTTGGAAGTTTTTCTTCACAAAAGTGACATCTGAGAATGAGACTTAAGATGGTCAAGAGTCTGGTTTACCAAGCTTTGGACAGAGAGTATTTCCTATGCAGAAAAACCTAGGACCACATCTGGGAAGTTCAGCAAGTCAAAAAGAGATCAGCATTGCTGCAGTGGAGACCTGGGATCTTTCCCTACAAAAAACTGATGTTGACAGTTCAGGCCTGTACAAATCCTGTGTAACATTGTGTATCACAGCATGAACTTTGTGTTGTATTCTAGAAAAAACATAAAGCCATTTAAACACTATGGGAGAGTGTAGACGGCATCTGGTTTATGGTGTGTGTATTTTATGTGATAGGATATTAAGTTGTATGCTTGCCCTACCCCAAGCACTGAAACTGCTTCTGAGACTATTTAGAGTGCCAGATGCCCTGTAACTGCTCCAAGTTCACAAAAAACCCATGCATGATTCTCAAACCCTTGTGTTTGGGCATCAGCCTGATCTTATTAACAGAAAGGAGAACTTGTTCTGTGCAGTGGACGCTCCCTTCCTCTCCCAGCTTCTGCCACTTCCTACTTTCTCTTACTTCTCTACATGAATCCTAGGTCTGGGGACACTGGGCTGTCCTGTCACCCCTCCCTCCATATTTTCAGAAAATATTATGCAGAAGCCCCCTTTCCCAGCATGTCCTCTCCCCTTCAAATATAAAATACAGCTAGCTCTACCTGTGGGAGAAAAAGTGGAGGACAGACTTCATCTCCTACAACAAGCAGACAACTTCCTTAGTCACAGGCTTTACTGGGGGATCTCATGCTCTGCACGAGGTACTTTTGCATCAGATTTTGGTTTAGTCCTAGTCAAGAGCTGAGTGTGGATTCTCACGCTTCTGCTGTGTCTATTTGTATGAATTTTGAGCCAACTAAAGAAATGGAGAGGCACACAGCACAGAGGAATCAAAGAGATCCCAGAGGCAGGAGCTCAGCTTCAGGACCCTGTGCTGAGTTTATGCTCAGCTCCCCCTGTGGTTTCTGCCACTGTGTCACTCAGAGCACAGTAGTACACAGCCGAGTCTGACTCTTGGACCGAGGCTTTCTGCAAGTGGAAGGAGGTGGATCCTTTATCATATGTGGCTTCAAAACCTCTGCTGCTTCCCTTCTTGTTGGCCTTCGAGGCTCTTAAGAGGAGCTGCGGACCTTCCCCGGGATATTGGACATACCAGAGAAGAGTCGGGTACCCTGTGGCTGAATAAGTGCAGTTTATAAATAGGATGTCGTCTTCTGAGAGAGTCAGAAGACCTTGATTCTGAGTTACTGAGTCTCCCTGGGTCCTCCCTGAAGGAAGAAGAGGATACCTGTGTTACATTAAGGACAAAGCTCTTAGATGATTAAATATTTTTGACATCATAGAAGAAAGAGTGAAAATTTTAAGTCACTTCACTTACCAAGCATGAACAGCAGCAACACAGTCACTATACCTGGGGAAATATTCATCTTTAGTGTCACCCAAGTAATGTGCTTGACACTTCACATGAAGAAATGATGAAATGACACCAAATGATGAACCTAGGAAGCTTATAATTCACAAAGATAATGTGTCAAGAAACTCCTCCCCCTGGTGGACAGAGACTAAACTGGGATTTCTTGCATACCTCCTGGAAGTCAGAAATGTGCTCTCATTTTAAAATCATTCATAAGGCACATGTCAAATTTTAAGTGTCCCTTGTAAACATAAAGGATATAAGCAATGGTCATTAGTATACTCAATGATGTCATTTTTAGGATACAAACTGACATGAAAGTTTTATAGTAGAGCAACTGATGGGTTCTCTGTTTTGGTTTTTACCATGGGATAAATTGAAGGCAAGAAGTAGATTTTACCAGTTCATATTCACTAATTAGAATTTGTATTAAGATATTATGTGAGCCTAAAGTGATGAGTCGGCACTTGGAAGTGCTTGTTGCTCTTGCAGTAACCTCAAGTTTGATTCTCAGAACACCCATAGTGGTACTCAACCATCTGTACCTCCAGTTCTGGGGAAACTGAATCTCTTCTGACCGCCATGGGCAACAGGCACACACATGGTACCTAAACACGAATGCAGGCAAAACACCCATAATAATAAAATAACATAAATAAATCTTTAAATTTTCTTACAGGTATTGTGAAATGAAGTGATTACAAACTGGCCTGGGGAATGTGTAATCATTAAAATCTGCTCTTTTCACCTTCTAGAAATTTGAAATAATGGGTATATGTTGCCCATTTACTTAGAAGGTCATTGGTGTCTTGAAACAATGTTTGAAGATTAACATACTGGACAACCACAACAAAGGAAGCAGTTGGGACTGGCATGCAAAATCCACATGCTGTGCCATGCTCTACATCAAATGTGGCCTATGACCATTTTCCTAACTCATTTCTGTAAATGTAATTGTGACCAGCGGAGCATGCTTTAGGAAACACAAAGTTGACTATCATTTGGGTTTGGAGAGACATTTGTGACTCTTCCTTGTGGACCTGACAAGGGCATTGCAAGCCTCCAGCTCACATAAGTGTCTTCAGAAACCTCCTTCCTTTAACCGTCAAAGCTTCTACTCGCGAATCTGGAGTTCATAGCTGCCATGTTTCTGTGGAGCTTCTTCTTTCCTTTAACTTGGTCTTGGTAATATTTCATCATTGACAGAATTTATTGACTCACAAAGCTATTTTCCCTCACCTTTGTCCACAGCGGTTTCCTAATTCTTGTTGTTTTTAAATTATAAATGTAACCTGTAAATGCCAGCCTTTGGCTCAGCGCCTTTGTCTCTTACTGGTCAAGGTAATGAATGTTGAACCCATCTTGATTATCATCACTTACAACTTCTGAAGTTGTTTCACAATGTGTTGTTCATACTCTTTTCCTATATAAGATGTAGAATCATTTCTTAAAGCAATATTTTTTCTTCTTTCTTTTTTTACTTTTACAATTTCACAGCCTTAGACTTTTGCACAGACTGACACTCTGCAAATGTTTCTCCTCCTACAAAGCAGGCCTCAGTCCCAGGAGAAGGTAGTTGGTTACCCCTACAAATCATCAGGTCACTATTGCACCAGTGGGCATGCCTTGCTTGTCAGGTTAGTCCTTTGGAACACTAGGGCCACAGCACACAGCATGATTTGAAACAGTGTATCACCAACTCCTGTAAGAATCTGTTATATGGAGCTTTTGGAATGCCATACACATGGACATGTAAGAATCACCTCACACAGAAAGGAGATGAAAGCATACCCTTTACTTCAGATTTTGCTCTCTGAACCTACTCATCAAACAGTTCATTTTTCCACTGTTTATTTAAATCAAGATATCACAGTGCACAATACACCCTTAACATACACAATAAATGTGAACTGAAAAAAAAAACATTAAGCATAATGTTGACAATATAATCTAAACTCCCTAGGTCATCTTGGGTCTCATTGTATGTATTTTAATATCTGTATGTTAGTTTCTACTCTGAAACAATGTGGCAAATGTCCTAGAATGTCTGACATAGCAAAAAGGGTGGCACTCCAGCCCTGGTGGCAGGTTTGAAGACAGGCTGGAGGTGCCTGGGGAGCAGTGTGTATCTGCTGCACAGAAGTAGATGGCTGAATCTGCAAGCTGAGTGGCTGTGATGTACAGGGAAATGTGTTTGGCTTTCTTATCCAATAGAAGGGTGAGTCTTTGGTTCTGCTTTCTTTCTGCATTTGAACGGATGTCAATGATGAACTGCGGATGCTTCCCAGGCTCTTGCTTATACCAAGGGAAGTAGGCTGAGGCACTGTCTGTGTAAGTGCAGTTGATGACAGCACTGTCTCCCTCCTGGACACTCAGGGTGGAAGGATGCTGTTCCACCTGCTCGCCTCTGCTCTCCCCTGTGCAGAAAATGGAGAGAAAGAGAAAGGTTGTCAGTTCATCTTTCTTCCCTGTCTTTTTCCTGTAGTGAATAGAGAAAACACAAATGAACGATTCTTCTGAGCATCCACAGGCCTCCCACTAACATACCCAGTCATCTCACACTCCTCAACTCACAGTCCATCTGCAGCCAGAGGAAAATGAATAAAGTATGAACAGTTCTCTTCATTGTGCTTCCTATGAGATCAGTAGATGGTGCTTGGTCATTTCCCAGCAGAGCCCTTTGCTATTATAACAATCATACATGCTGAGTTATCTGCCCAGCCAATAAGAAAAAGCCTGTTCATTTAAAATTCACTAAGACCACATTTCTGCACATGAGCTGAGGTGCACTGCCACCCTGTGGTTAGATTTCTCACTGCAGAAATCTAGTTCGTTTTTCTCTTACTGTAGGAAAGATTCTGAACTCAGCCCACTTATGCCATCCTTACTCTTCCAACCCAGCTGTGCTCATACAGACTGTACATCTGCTCACGCAGGTGAGTGCACTAACTCCCTGCTCACCCATGTGAGGACCACATTGTCGGATCTAGCTGTGTTACATGGCCTGTGAATCAGTCTAACCAGGTGAGTGATCCAGATCTGCAATATCCCACTCAATGTTCACACTCCCAGGCCTAGCTATGGTTACACCACCTGTCCACCAGACCAGCCAGTTGAGTGTCTCATATCGCCATCCACTCACATCTTCCCCACATTCCCAGAAAGCCTGCTTTGGGTCCTGCAGCCTTCATACCAACCTAGAGTGCTAAATTGACAAAAAACCTTTGCCTGTCATCACAACATTCCCAGACAAAGCTGGACTTGAACACCTTTTGCACCAGCACACAGACATAGACCTGAGGTACAGTCACAAACTTTCTTGATAACCATTGAATTAGAATCATTCTCATCCCAGCCATCAATAATGGGTATCTGTATTTGAAGGACTGACCTACCAACTCTTCAAATCTCATCTCAAACCAATCTGATCTGAACAACAGCAAAAATAGAAACCAAATTCTACTCAGCAGAGGCAGGATGCAATATCAGACACAATGAAAGAGGTCTACATGCCTACACCATATCACAAACCAGCAAGTATTATGAAAGGCAAGACAACCCCAGTTCTATAGAAATGTTCTGCAATGGGAATTACCTGTATGAACCCCAGGACAGTAAACAGGTACTAAGAGGGTATGGGAAAAAAGAAAAGGCAATAGCAGGACACATCTTTTATGATGTGAGAAATGGGAAAAGTGAAGGGGGCTTTAAATGGGGAGTGAGGACAGAGATCAGTTTAGGGGGAGAGGGAGAGAGGAGGGATAAATAATATTCAGAATGTTTGAAATGGTCATAGGCAATCATATTATTTTTCTATTTACTCCAAATTACATGTAATATATATTCATGTATGTATATAAATAAATAATCAAAAAGATGTTATTCCACTTGTGGTGATTATGCTCCCCTAGAGCCATAGACTGTTTAGTATAACACCTGGCATGAGAAACCTCATTTCAAGTGTTGGTCAGGACAACCCAAGACAGGACTCCCTAAAGAACATAGACCATTGCTATTGTCTTTAGTTGACTCACAGATTTGAAAATAAGTCTCTATTCCCAAAACATTATATATTTTGTAAACAGGACTTGGAAGAATGGGCTACAACTGACCTAGGAGTCTCTTTCCTGAGGACTCTCAGAGTATCCAGAGATATTCTGAAGCCATCCAAGGAAAAAGGCAGTCAATACTCCTATCCAGCTGTGATACCTAAGAGACACAACAGCGACCAGCGTCCATATCATCAATAGTGTCACTTCTGTCTTGGAGGTAACCATCAACCACTGAATTGGACCCATAGCTAACTCAATGGGAGAGAATTCAACCTGAATATCAACATTCACCAACAGCCCATGCTCTGAAGAGGCAGGAAACTCTAAAAACAACTTCCCACTTGCATTTTCCTAAACCAGCTTTGTATCGCCTAACAGCATTATAAATACTTTCCTTATTGCCCACAGATGTTGTGGAATATTATTTTAACTAGGTAAATGTGTTAATTTGTTTGTGCTACAAAATATTATTTAACTATGTGAAGGTGTATTAACATTTGTTTCTGCTGTCTTAGTTTAATGATGTAAATATCTGTACATTTGTTTGCACTGCATTTTTTAATTATGTAAACATGCGTTGCTGTTTCACCTTGCTTCCCTAAATAATTGTTGTCGAAAAAAAAAAAAAAAAAAACCTCAATGGCCAATAGCTAGACAGAAGAG